>NC_092089.1:44742002-44764502 GCF_045679555.1 Salvelinus alpinus | reverse complement strand
CCCCTGTATCCACCCACTGACTTGCCTAGTTCAATAAATGTTACACACCTATGCCTCTACTGCCATTAATTCCAATTAGACTTGTTTTGGATTTCTCCCTGACCAAGATGGTTGCCATTTTGGCCAATTTATGGAATTTTAAGGGTTTATGACATAGCCCCTCTAGTAATTGTATAGGATATCTATGGAATATTGACTGTATGCAGTGTTGAGGAGTAGTAAACTACATTAACTCCCAACACTGACTGTGTGATCTTCTTAACTGGGAAGGCTTACTGGCTGGTCCTCATGGCTTGGCTGACCTCTAAGACTTAGGGACTGGGATTTAACTGGACGAAGGCTCCTATAGATCAGGATGACAGACCCATGTCACCTCACTGTCCCAGGAACCCACTGACCCCGCCTGGAGAGAGGGATGCACTCGCTCACTTTTCTTCTTGTCCTCTTTTACGTCCTCTGCCTCTCTCTTTCTTTCTCGAACTGTCTCGCTCGTAAGCTGGTCTCGAAAAGCGGGTAATGTCTCCTGACTTTCTAGAACTCTCTCTTTCTCTTTATTGAGGTAAGTGAAACTCACATTGTACGCACACGCACACACACTTCTCTCAGTCACACAAACACACACACTCACACGTCTTTCTCCCTCTTACAAACACACACACGTGGGACCCACACATTTGTTCCTGCGGCTCCCATATGTGATGTGGGGGTTGGTAGGGGGTGGTGATGGTCTGGTTGTTTAGGTGATGAACACTCTGTAGATGACTGTGTGTGCCGAGGAGAGTTTAATCAGAGAAGGCCTTGTCCCTGCACAAATTTGTGGCCCTCGGCGTCTAATTCATCTAGCCAGCGGCGTCCTTGGGCTGCCTCCCCGTCACTAATGAAAAGGGCCACACTGAAACCAAGGTCAACCGGGACCTGGCCTCCCCACTCACTGCTCCTTTCTTCTCTCTTTCTCTCTGTCGCCTTCTCTCTGCCTCTCCATCTCCATCTCTCTCTCCTCCATCTCTCGGCCTGTCTCGGTGTCCTCCTCTCTCTTTCTCTCCCTTTCTGTCCCTCCTCCATCTTGTGGCCTTGTCTCGGTGTGTCCTCTTAAAATGAGTGAAATTCTTCTCTTGCCTTCACCTTCGAGGTGAGGGAGGAGAGCGGGAGGAAAAGAAAGAGGGAGAAGGATAGGTGGACAGAAAGAAAGCTGTTGTAGAAAGAGGAGAGAAAGCCAGACAAAAATAAAGAGAGTTGCTGTGAGAAATGAGTAAGGAGGAGAGAAGGAAAGGAGAGAAGGAAAGGAGAGGGAGAAGGGCAGGGACTAGGGAGAACGTTTGAGTCGAGAGAAACATTTAGAGAATGCCAGGAAAACAGAACACCAGGGAGCCATAAACAGGTGTGGAATAGTGAGGAGAGAGGGGGAGACAAGAAGAGAGGGAGAAGGACAGGGAGAAAGAGAGAAAGTCAAAAGGAGAAAGAAAAAAATGGAGAATGTGAGAGACAGAAAGACGGCTGTGAGCGAGTGAAGAATGAGGAGGATAAAAGGAGAGGGATAGAGGGAGAGGCGGAAGGGAGAGATTTCCCAAGGGGGTGATGGTTGCCCTGAAGCACTCTTCTGGGGAGAGAGAGAAGACCACAGTTGACCACTAAACATCCTCCCTCCCCCTCTTCCCCTCTTCATTCCCTCCTTGTACCCCCCCCCCCCCCCCCCCCCAGCAGCAGCTTTATAACTATAGCCCCTTCTGCTGCGTGCTAACAAGAACACACACAGAGACCCCTCCATCGGCACAAAGCCCCTTTATTAATTAGACTTCATTAGCGGCTGTCAGATCAGACTAATCAGTGTGTGTGTAGGGCGCGCGTTTCGTTGTGTGTGTGTATATGTGTGTGTGTGTGTGTGTTGGGGGGGGGGGGTGGTAGTTAACTATTGGTCAAGGGAGGGGACTGAAGAGATTAAGAGAGGCGGTGTCTATGATTTAGTGGTGGGGCTCAGCTGAAAAACATGTAGCCACTGGAGTGATTATCAGAACAATCACACACACACACTCATTTGGTGAACCATTTCAATCAGTGATCCCTATGGATGCTACAGGTAGCAGCAGCCCAGTAGCATGTTACATGACCGGTTACTCTGGAAGGAGCCATCGTCCAAACTGCTTTAACATAAGATACGTGTGTTTGTATGACTATATAGGTGTGCATAGTCAGAGTCATTAGGCTATATGAGTATATGTGTGGGTGTATGTGCTGGGTTGTGTTGAGAGTGTGTGTGAGTGTGGGGGAGAGGAAGGGGGGGGGGGGTGACCTCCTCTACATGACAGCTGGGATACAGATGACACATTTGTCATCATCGTGATGACCAGAGCATCCCTCATCATGTTGTGTAAGGAGTCTTTGGCCAGAGGGGGGGGGGGACAATATCACTACACTATGATGGCTCAACCGCCACACACACACACGTACGCACACACACGCACGCATCTCCACTACAGTGCATAACACAAACATCTTTACCCAGGGAGTGAAGAAGGCTGGGGCTGGAAGACTAACCATATCAGAATACTTGATGGATAAACTGTCACACACACCAACATCAACACAGGGTAGTTTAGTCAGTTGTCCTGTCGGCCGGGTTGGAACTCTGAGCTTCGAGGCCAAAATACACGGGGGGGCTGTCTGAGTCACATAGACCCCTTGCTCTATACATACACACACACGCACAGGCTCAGTCACACACACAAACACACACACACACACACAGAAATGGTGTCATGGACATTCTGAAAGCGATCGATTCCTTCAGCAGCTGTTGCTCAGACAGGTGTCTGCTCTTCACACTGAAAAAGGAACGCAAGAACTCACGGAATTGACTTTGAACTGAAAGGTTCTCCTTGTCCAGCATCCCTCTCTTTATCTATCTCTTTCTTTTCCTCCGTCTCATCCTCTCTTTCTCTCATTATTCTCTCCCTCTTACTCCTGTTCTTTTTTCCCTCTCTCTTTCTCTGTCTTCTTCTCTTTCGCTCTCTCAACCCTCTCTCTCTCTCTTCTCCCCTCTTCTCCATTTCGCTCTCTCCTTCCTTTGTTCTCCCCTTTTCCTCTCACCTTGAGCGGTGGATTTAGTTGCAGTTTTTACTGCCTCTAAAAGTGTCATGAGGATCGAAACTCTGACCCCAAAAAGAGTATAGGAATAGAGTCCCAGTCAAAGGTCAGGCAAACAGTCTCTTTTGTCTTTCTTTCTCTCTCTCTCTCTGTCTGTGTGTGTGTGTGTGTGTGTGTGTGTGTGTGTGTGTGTGTGTGTGTGTGTGTGTGTGTGTGTGTGTGTGTGTGTGTGTGTGTGTGTGTGTGTGTGTGTGTGTGCGTGCGTGTGTGTGTGTGTATGCATGAGTGTCATAATTGCTCTCAGATCCCCCAAATGAACAGCTTATAACTGTTTTTAAGTGATAGCAATAGACTGTAATAGAAAGTGTTTTCTATTAATTAGAAACAGCTAATGTTAACAAGCACAGGCTCACGGCTATTATTCTCTTTGACACAAGTCATTCACTCACTCCCCTTAGCCAGCACGCTAACTCTAG
Organism: Salvelinus alpinus; assembly: GCF_045679555.1. Classification (NCBI taxonomy): domain Eukaryota; kingdom Metazoa; phylum Chordata; class Actinopteri; order Salmoniformes; family Salmonidae; genus Salvelinus; species Salvelinus alpinus. The sequence continues at coordinate 44,760,945 of NC_092089.1, read as the reverse complement.
CGGTCCAGGTTGCCCTTTAGACTTAAGTGAATGAGAAGAGAGTGTAATGGGATGAAGTCGGGCTAACAACGCAAACGTTGAGTAACATCTCCCAACCATTCCAATACAGATTACTGTCAGACAGAGGAGAAACCAATTGACACACCATATCGGAGAGTGTGTGTGTGTTGGTATGCCTGAGTGTGTGTGTGTATGTGTGTGTGCAGTGAAGGTGCTTTGGTGCTAAGTAGGGGACTGCCTTGTGTGAAAGCCGATCCGCATTGTGGCCAATAATGGTTAGAAGAGAGAGACAGAGAGAGCGACAGAGAGAGAGACTGAGAGAGAGACAGAGAGAGAGACAGAGAGAGGTAGGAAAGGAAGTAGGAGAGGGAGGTTTAGGGTTTGGCCTGGCGTCCTGAGAAAATGACAGTGGCAGGGTGGCAAAAGCTTTCACTGCTCCCAATGGAGTGTGTGTGTGTGTGTGTGTGTGTGTGTGTGTGTGTGTGTGTGTGTGTGTGTGTGTGTGTGTGTGTGTGTGTGTGTGTGTGTGTGTGTGTGTGTGTGTGTGTGTGTGTGTGTGTGTGTGTGTGTGTGTGTGTGTGTGTGTGTGTGTGTGTGTGTGTGTGTACACCCTCTATGCTAGGAATCACAGGCCGATTGTTTCTTGAGTGGGGAAACATAATCAATTCAAACCTTGCTGACATTTGCATACAATCACGTGTTTCTCTACTATGCGTGGGAATACTTGGGAACAGATTTAAATTAAAATCACTTGGAGCTGATTTCCTGATGTTTTTACAATCTTTTATGTCCAACAATGAATATTGGCTCAGAAACTTGGAGGTCAAATAAAACCACCCGCGGCAGGTAGGGAACCCTGCTCTAAGCCTAGGGCTACTATGCATGTGTAGCAGTGTGTACATAAGTGTGTCTACCAGTGCGTGTGTGTGGTCAGAGGGCCCAGAAGTAAAAGAGCCGCCCGCGGTAAAAAGGCTAGAGTTACGGAACATGAGGCGGGTGAAAAAAAGACAAAGATCAACAATGGCGGTCGTTAAAGGGGGAATCCAACAAGTGTTGAGCGGCCGCCTGGGTGAACCCTGACCCTTCAGCTGCTGTGCTGCTTGCTTTGGGCTCCGCGCCGCGCGACAGGTGAGCCAGCTAACGGCCGGCCGCTTGAGATAGCTGGGTGGACTCGCGTTACACACACACACACACACACACACACACACACACACACACACACACACACACACACACACACACACACACACACACACACACACACACACACACACACACACACACACACACTGAGAGAGGCACAAGGACAGGACCCATATATCCTCCAACATTCCTACACATGGACATTGTGTAGTCATAAGACTACCACCTATTTTCTCACTCTCTCTTTGAGAAACTCCCCTTCACTCATACGGTATGTATATCTTGTGATTCAGAAAAAGACACAAAACAAGGAGGCCCCCCCCAAAAAAACGACTCCCTGACAAAGCCAAACATGCTCACACATTTTCACTCAGATAAACACTTTCCATTCTTCACACTCAGACTATTCTACTCAAACAGTTAAATCATCATTCTCGCATAGACATATTACAGTTGGCAGTCAATTGCTGAAGCCAAGCAGTAGGACTTGTGTTCACTATCTCTCACACGCGGCTGTTGGCAGCGCTCCAGGGAATACTACCGTCAGTCGTATAATTGAATGAGTGATAACATTATGGAGTTATGGGTGTATGTCAGCAAAGCAATTGGCACTGAGTGAGAGGGATATAGCGGCACAGTGTGTGTGTAGCAGAGTAATACATGTGTAATTACATTGTGTGCATCGCGAATAAACACTGTTTGTTTTAAACCTGCATTCATGATATCATGGCTTTTTCCTAGACTTGGCAGAAATAGAGGCTTTGATTGACTATCTACAGGCGTTGTGAGTCGTACTGTATAGAGTCAGTTTCTGTGACAATGGTGTTGTCAAAATGAGATCAAATCTCCTTGGGTTTGCATGTCTGTCTGTCTGTCTGTCTGTCTGTCTGTCTGTCTGTCTGTCTGTCTGTCTGTCTGTCTGTCTGTCTGTCTGTCTGTCTGTCTGTCTGTCTGTCTGTCTGTCTGTCCGTCCGTCCGTCCGTCCGTCCGTCCGTCCGTCCGTCCGTCCGTCCGTCCGTCCGTCCGTCCGTCCGTCCGTCCGTCCGTCCGTCCGTCCGTCCGTCCGTCCGTCCGTCCGTCCGTCCGTCCGTCCGTCCGTCCGTCCGTCCGTCCGTCCGTCCGTCCGTCCGTCCGTCCGTCCGTCCGTCCGTCCGTCCGTCCGTCCGTCCGTCCGTCCGTCCGTCCGTCCGTCCGTCCGTCCGTCCGTCCGTCCGTCCGTCCGTCCGTCCGTCCGTCCGTCCGTCCGTCCGTCCGTCCGTCCGTCCGTCCGTCCGTCCGTCCGTCCGTCCGTCCGTCCGTCCGTCCGTCTGTTCTTGCTGTGTGAGTCTATTAGAATCAATTTGTACCTTCAGCTGTTGAACACACTTCTGTCACCCAGAAACCCCCTCAGCCTCTCCGTCTCACTTTCTGTCTGTGTGTCTGTGTGTCTGTGTCACCTTGTTATTGTAGCAGTGCGGCCTTGGTCACTATATGTGGTTTGGTGGTAGGGTGTAAATATAACTCCATTTCAGGGGGGGGGGGGGGGGCATTCCTTATTCATCATCCATTGCCTTCCTAGGTGGCTGAATATAATGTGTGTGTGTGTGTGTTTGCCTATATGGTGCTGTTTTTAGCAATTACCTCCCTCCCTCTGTGGGCTAGCTATGACTATGCAGTCTTTGCCCTCCCAGCCTCTATGTTATCAGGCCCAGGTATGACCCAGGTCATACGGACACTCCTCCTGCTAAATGTTTAGTCGATACGCCACAGTTCAACAGTCACATGTCAAAGGTCATCAGTTAGCATGTTTTCACAACAGGGTTATGGGGCTATGGGGTTGGGAGGGTGTAGGGGTAACCGTCTATGATTGAAACAGAAGATTATACAGCCAGGTCACCCATGATACAAGTCAGTATTCGATGTCAATGCATGTCTGAGGACGTCGGAAGATGACGGGGAAATTGGTCACTAGTGGCAACAGTGAGCGCTGTTACCTTGAAGTAGGTTGAGGTTTTGCTAGGGTGTTGTGGACAGGGATGGCAGACGGTTGTAAGAATCTGCCTCTGATTCCAAAGGTTGCAAGTTCCAATCCAGTGATAGAAGGTTGTTTTGGAGATGTTTGTTTTAAGCCGATCCCAAACCGTAACCCTTACCTTTAATGCCTAACCTTAAGATTTCGGAGTCAATGCCTAAACTTAACCTTAATAAACACTTGTAAAATGTATGTTTGCAACAGTTTCAAAATTTGGAAACATGGATGAACGTCTAATTCTGACATGAGACTGTGAGAGCTAGTTGGGATTTTATGAGTTTGGATGGTCTAGTAGTAGTAGTAATAGTAATAGTAGTAGTAGTAGTAGTAGTATGTGTGTGTGTGTGTGTGTGTGTGTGTGTGTGTGTGTGTGTGTGTGTGTGTGTGTGTGTGTGTGTGTGTGTGTGTGTGTGTGTGTGTGTGTGTGTGTGTGTGTGTGTGTGTGTGTGTGTGTGTGTGTGTGTGTGTGTGTGTGTGTGTCTGGGGGGGGTGGGTGTGTGTCTGGGGGGGGTGGGTGTGTGATTGGTTAGCTATGACCTTATGACACATTTTATCAGGGCATTATAGGGACGACCCTTGGCCCTGATACTTTCTATTTCAATAACACTGAGTGTGTGTAAACAGTGAAGCCACACCTTGCTCAAAGACCATAAATTGAGCCTCAGGGTTTTATCAATGATAGATTACACATGTCTCAGTGAGGCAGCATTAGTAACTACCAGATCTCAGGTGCTGACAGTTGACAGTTGACCCTTTTCCAACATTTTTGTTATGGTCAGTGTGGGAGGTTTGCTTTTGGGGTGGTGTACAGTGGGGCAAAAAAGTATTTAGTCAGCCAACAATTGTGCAAGTTCTCCCACTTAAAAAGATGAGAGAGGCCTGTAATTTTCATCATAGGTACACTTCAACTATGACAGACAAAATTAGAAAAAATCCAGAAAATCACATTGTAGGATTTTTAATGAATTTATTTGCAAATTATGGTGGAAAATAAGTATTTGGTCACCTACAAACAAGCAAGATTTCTGGCTCTCACAGACCTATAACTTCTTCTTTAAGAGGCTCCTCTGTCCTCCACTCGTTACCTGTATTAATGGCACCTGTTTGAACTTGTTATCAGTATAAAAGACACCTGTCCACAACCTCAAACAGTCACACTACAAACTCCACTATGGCCAAGACCAAAGAGCTGTCAAAGGACACCAGAAACAAAATTGTAGACCTGCACCAGGCTGGGAAGACTGAATCTGCAATAGGTAAGCAGCTTGGTTTGAAGAAATCAACTGTGGGAGCAATTATTAGGAAATGGAAGACATACAAGACCACTGATAATCTCCCTCGATCTGGGGCTCCACGCAAGATCTCACCCCGTGGGGTCAAAATGATCACAAGAACGGTGAGCAAAAATCCCAGAACCACATGGGGGGATCTAGTGAATGACCTGCAGAGAGCTGGGACCAAAGTAACAAAGCCTACCATCAGTAACACACTACGCCGCCAGGGACTCAAATCCTGCAGTGCCAGACGTGTCCCCCTGCTTAAGCCAGTACATGTCTAGGCCCGTCTGAAGTTTGCTAGAGAGCATTTGGATGATCCAGAAGAAGATTGGGAGAATGTCATATGGTCAGATGAAACCAAAATAGAACTTTTTGGTAAAAACTCAACTCGTCGTGTTTGGAGGACAAAGAATGCTGAGTTGCATCCAAAGAACACCATACCTACTATGAAGCAAGGGGGTGGAAACATCATGCTTTGGGGCTGTTTTTCTGCAAAGGGACCAGGACGACTGATCCGTGTAAAGGAAAGAATGAATGGGGCCATGTATCGTGAGATTTTGAGTGATAACCTCCTTCCATCAGCAAGGGCATTGAAGATGAAACGTGGCTGGGTCTTTCACCATGACAATGATCCCAAACACACCGCCCGGGCAACGAAGGAGTGGCTTCGTAGGAAGCATTTCAAGGTCCTGGAGTGGCCTAGCCAGTCTCCAGATCTCAACCCCATAGAAAATCTTTGGAGGGAGTTGAAAGTCCGTGTTGCCCAGCAACAGCCCCAAAACATCACTGCTCTAGAGGAGATCTGCATGGAGGAATGGGCCAAAATACCAGCAACAGTGTGTGAAAACCTTGTGAAGACTTACAGAAAACGTTTGACCTCTGTCATTGCCAACAAAGGGTATATAACAAAGTATTGAGATAAACTTTTGTTATTGACCAAATACTTATTTTCCACCATAATTTGCAAATAAATTCATTAAAAATCCTACAGTGTGATTTTCTGGATTTTTGTTTCTCATTTTGTCTGTCATAGTTGAAGTATACCTATGATGAAAATTACAGGCCTCTCTCATCTTTTTAAGTGGGAGAACTTGCACAATTGGTGGCTGACTAAATACTTTTTTGCCCCACTGTATATCTGGGAGTTATATATGGGAGTCAGTGGAGGCTGGTGGTAGGAGCTATAGGAGGACGGGCTCATTGTACTGGCTGGAATGGAATCATGGAACAGTATCAAACATATGGAAACCACATATTTGAGTCTGATCCATTTATTCCATTCCAGCCATTACAATGAGCCCGTCCTCCTATAGCTCCTCACACCAGCCTCCTCTGATGGGAGTCCTGTTTTGTTGTGCGAGTGAGAGACAGAGACAGAGACAGTGTGTGTATAGCTGTGATTCATGTTAATGATTGCAGGGTAGCGCTGCTCCTGATTTCCTGTGTCATTAGCCAGTGGTGATGGACTGAGGGTTAGGCAAGGGTTCCTTCCTATCATAAGAGGCCCTTTCAGGTCAGAAACCTAGTAAAGACTGTGTGTGTGTGTGTGTGTGTGTGTGTGTGTGTGTGTGTGTGTGTGTGTGTGTGTGTGTGTGTGTGTGTGTGTGTGTGTGTGTGTGTGTGTGTGTGTGTGTGTGTGTGTGTGTGTGTGTTAGGTAAGCCTCTCTCAGGGTGTGACTCAGGTAGGGGAAGGTGTTTTTAGACAGAGGCTGTCTGTGTCAGGCACCTATGGAATTATTCAGGGAGTCTACACCTGTTTGTCTTGGGTTGACCACTGACTAAAGAATCAACAGGAGAGATTAGGACTGACACACACACACCACCCCCTGCAAGCTTCTGTGTAAGTTTGGGACAATATTCAATCAAACGCAATAGTCCAATTTCCAGGGTAAGTCAGAAATACCAATAACATTGTAGTAGCTGAGTCATCTCTGAGTGTTATTAAGAGAGTGACAGTCACATCCGGTACTCTGTCCAAGACTGTAACTCGGCATGAGGGCATGGGAGGTGGGGGTTGTAATTATAGGCTCAATGCTAGCCCTGGACAAATTACAGAGGATCACACACTCCCTCTCTCTACCTATCTCCCTCTCGACCTCACATTCTCCCCTTCCTCCCCCACCACATATACACTCGCCCATGCTCGGGAGTGGTGTCTCCCCAAGCAAGATCAACAAGTTTTATTTTGGCTCATAAAGAGAGCTCAAGTTGAATTTAGGCTCATCATATAGTCTGTTCAAAACTATCCCATTTTTGTGTGCATAAGCTAGGAAAAATAAAGTTGTTTCAAAATATGAAGAAATGCCAGCGCACTAGGTAGCATGCTAACTGACTGTTTGGTGAGAGAGCTCATCAGGCCTCAGACACACTCTGTGATTTGTTGTGGTTTGGCTGAAAGTGGACAGACTCGTCTATCTCTGCTCATCACAGGTCAAAGGTCAGATAAGGACTTGTCTGGCAGGAAGTGAACTAGTGGATGAGGTCACATGACTAGAGTATAGACAGAAGAGGAGATGAGGGGTAGGGGAGGCCGGCTGGAGCCTAACCCCGAGGTAGCTGTTGCACATCTTATGTATTATGTCTTTACTTTGATTATTGAGAAGTTTCTTCTTCTCATTTCTTAGTTCTCAGGAACTTTCTCATTCAATATGTTCCTTGGAATTGTATTGGGCTTTTCCAAATTACATTTATTCTTAGCTGTCTTCTGTTTTGTGGATATGTGTTTTTTGAGGTCATGTTTTGTGTGTTCAAGTTGTGTGACAGCACAGTATTGAAGCATCATACCCTCCCCACTGTTCTGTGATGAAGTATGTTAAGTTGGTAAAAAAACACAATATCACAATAACACAATATCACCAAAGCAGCCAGAATAATTACAGAGAGCAACGTGAAATACCTAAATACTCATCATAAAACATTTATGAAAAATACATGGTGTACAGCAAATGAAAGATAAACATCTTGTGAATACAGCCAATATTTCCGATTTTTTAAGTGTTTTACAGCGAAAACACAATATAGCATTATATTAGCTTACCACAATAGCCAAACACACAAATGCATTTATTAGCAGCAAAAGGTAGCGATCGCAAAAACCAGCAAAATATATAAAATTAATCACTAACCTTGACCAACTTCATCAGATGACAGTCTTATAACATCAGGTTATACAATACACTTATGTTTTGTTCGAAAATGTGCATATTTAGAGCTGCAAACCATGGTAATACATTGTGAATATATAAACACGTTTTGGGCATGTAAGTACTGTATACGTCAGTGTGACTACACAGTCTCTCTCTCTCTCTCTCTCTCTCTCTCTCTCTCTCTCTCTCTCTCTCTCTCTCTCTCTCTCTCTCTCTCTCTCTCTCTCTCTCTCTCTCTCTCTCTCTCTCTCTCTCTCTCTCTCTCTCTCTCTCTCTCTCTCTCTCTCTCTCTCTCTCTCTCTCTCTCTCTCTCTCTCTCTCTCTCTCTCTCTCTCTCTCTCTCTCTCTCCCCCCTATTCAAGACTGAATGAAAATGTCGGTGTTTGCCTTTCACGCCCTCTCCTCTCCTCCCCTCCTGTTCTCATACTGCCCATTCATTTCCTCCTCTCCTGCTACCCTCCTCCTGCCTCCTCTCTAGCTATCATCCATCTATTCTTTACAGCTCTCCCCTCATCTCCTCCCTCTGCCACTGGTCCCATCCACTCCTCCCCTCTTTCTCCTTTAATATAGCTGTATAATGGCTCTCTTATGTGGTGGGAGGGGGAGTGGGAGGGGAAGTTGGGAGGAAAGGGGGAGTGAAGGAGAGGGAAGAGAAGGGGAGTTGGGGGTTCAGAATAGAGCTGAGTCTATGTCTGGTCCAGAGGTCACCATGATGAAGCAGTAATGGAAAAGGTAGAGTGGAAGAAGTAGAGGGGAAGGGGGGCTGGAGATCTATAGCCCTGAAGGAAAGGGAGGAACATTGTAAGGAGAAAGGGTGTGTGTGTGAATGTGCTTATGTAAGGGTGTACCTGTGTCTGCTCCATAAGTCCTCTAACCCTGCCCATCTATGACCTCTGAGTGGCCATTATGCAGAGGTGACCAGAGGTGACCAGGAGGTCACTCCAGGGTTGTTTGGGGGCTAAATCAACACCCCGTTACAGAATGGGGGTGTGAGTGATTGATCCTATCTGAGGATCCGGGCGTCCGGCGCTCCGGACAGGGTCACTCTGCTGACGGATGGTACCTATCTGTCTCCTTGGCGACAGGATGGACGATGGACTCTTCCGCTTTTTCTAAATATTTATAGAACTAGGCTCAATCAGAGAGGGGCTGGTGATATTACGCTCAGAGAGTGAAAAGAGTGTGTGTGTGTGTGTGTGTGTGTGTGTGTGTAACGGCTGTCGTACTCTTCTTCCTCTGAAGAGGTGTAGCAAGGATCGGACCAATACGCAGCGTGGTAGGTGTCCATGTTTTAATAGGGAAAAACTGAACATGAACACATATACAAAAACAATAAACGTGAACAAACCGAAACAGTCCCGTGTGGCACAAACACTCACACAGGAAACAATCACCCACAAAATACCCAAAGAACATGGCTGCCTAAATATGGTTCCCAATCAGAGACAACGATAAACACCTGCCTCTAATTGAGAACCTAGGCAACCATAGACTTACATAAACACCTATAATGAACACAACCCCATAAATCTACAGAAAAACTCTAGACAGTACAAACACCCTAGACGAGACAAAAACACAAACCACCCTCGTCACACCCTGACCTAACCAAAATAATAAAGAGAACAAAGATAACTAAGGCCAGGGCGTGACAGTGTGTGTGTGTGTGTGTGTGTGTGTGTGTGTGTGTGTGTGTGTGTGTGTGTGTGTGTGTGTGTGTGTGTGTGTGTGTGTGTGGTAGCAAGTACGGTCACCCTCTTGCCTTAATTAAATGTATTTGATTACACACAATATGAGTGTAATTATAGCAGCATTATAGCTGTAACTCCTTACCACAGATAATAAACACAATATTTTACCTAATGAAGTACTATCTGACTCATAATAACTGTCAGACATCTGACATACAGTACCAGTCAAAAGTTTGGACACCTACTCATTCAAGGGTTTTTCTTTATTTTTTTAAATGTTCTACATTGTTGAATATTGAAGACATCAAAACCATGAAACAACACATATGGTACCATGTAGTAACCAAAAAAAGTGTTAAACAAATACAATTTTTTTTATATTTGAGATTCTTCAAAGTACCCACCCTTTGCCTTGATGACAGCTTTGCACACTCTTGGCATTCTCTCAACTAGCTTCATGAGGTAGTCACCTGGAATTCCTTTCAATTAACAGGTGTGCCTTGTTAAAAGTTAATTTGTGGAATTGATCTCCTTCTTAATGCATTTGAGACAATTAGTTGTGTTGTGACAAGGTGGGGTTGGTATAAAGAAAATAGCCCTATTTGGTAAAAGACCAAGTCCATATTATGGCAAGAACAGCTCAAATAAGCAAAGAGAAACGACAGACCATCATTACTTTAAAACCTCTACCGCTTCTCTCTCCCGGATCCGGGATCCTCCTCATCAAAAAAGCTGACTAGCATAGCCTAGCCTAACGCGACAGGGATATCATATAATATAATTTTCATGAAATCACAAGTCCAATACAGCAAATGAAAGATAAACATCTTGTGAATCCAGCCATCATTTCCGATTTTGAAAATGTTTTACAGCGAAAACACAATATGTATTTCTATTAGCTAACCACAATAGCAAAAGACGCAACCGCATATTTTCACAATTTTTCTACCGCATAGGTAGCTATCACAAAACCGACCAAATAGAGATATAATTAGTCACTAACCAAGAAACAACTTCATCAGATGACAGTCTTATAACATGTTATACAATAAATGTATGTTTTGTTCGAAAATGTGCATATTTGAGGTATAAATCATAGTTTTACATTGCAGCTACCATCAAAAATATCACCAAAGCAGCCAGAATAATTACAGAGAGCAACGTGAAATACCTAAATACTCATCATAAAACATTTATGAAAAATACATGGTGTACAGCAAATGAAAGATAAACATCTTGTGAATACAGCCAATATTTCCGATTTTTTAAGTGTTTTACAGCGAAAACACAATATAGCATTATATTAGCTTACCACAATAGCCAAACACACAAATGCATTTATTAGCAGCAAAAGGTAGCGATCGCAAAAACCAGCAAAATATATAAAATTAATCACTAACCTTGACCAACTTCATCAGATGACAGTCTTATAACATCAGGTTATACAATACACTTATGTTTTGTTCGAAAATGTGCATATTTAGAGCTGCAAACCATGGTAATACATTGTGAATATGTAGCATCGATTCACCAGAATGTCCGGAGCTAGTTTGGACACTCACCTAATCTGACCAAAGAACTCATCATAAACTTTACTAAAAAATACATGTTGGACAGCAAATGAAAGATACACTGGTTCTTAATGTAACCGCCATGTTAGATTTTTAAAAATAACTTTACCATAACAAACAGCTTACGTTATAGCGAGACAGCGCCCGCCAAAACTCGGATAATAGGACTCAACATTGTCCACAGAAATACGAAATAACATCATAAATTGTTCTTACTTTTGCTGAGCTTCCATCAGAATCTTGTACAAGGAGTCCTTGGTCAAGAATAAATCGTTGTTTGGTTTTAGAATGTCCTTCTCTCCTGTCGAATTCGCTCCACAAGGCTAGCCAATGTTGATGACGTTCCCAATTTCTCTCGACGCAGAGAACGGAAAACTCCAAAAGTCCCATTAAACGTTGAATAAACTGATGAAACTCGGTTGAAAAAACTTACTTTATGATGTTTTTCAAATATGTATCAAATAAAAATAAAGCCGGAGATATTAGCCATGTATACCGAACGCTTATCATAAGACAATACGGAGGTGCTTCCCGCGCCTAGGTAGAGAAAGGAAATTCTGGACACGTCATTCCAAGAGCTCTTGTTCGACCTCAGATCAAGCTAGACACCCCATTCCACCTTCCACTGCCTGTTGACATCTAGTGGAAGGCGTATGCAGTGCATGCATATCCATAAATTTAAGGTAATTCAATAGGCAGGCCCTGAAACAGAGCCTCGTTTTCAGATTTTTCACTTCCTGTCTGGAAGTTTGCTGCCAAATGAGTTCTGTTTTACTCACAGATATAATTCAAACAGTTTTAGAAACTTGAGAGTGTTTTCTATCCAATAGTAATAATAATATGCATATTGTACGATCTAGAATAGAGTACGAGGCAGTTTAATTTGGGCACGATTTTTTCCAAAGTGGAAACAGCGCCCCCATATTGACAAGACATAAAGGTTAGTCAATACGGAAAATTTCAAGAACTTTGAACGTTTCTTCAAGTGCAGTCGCAAAAACCATCAAGCACTTTGATGAAACTAGCTCTCATGAGGACCGCCACAGGAAAGGAAGACCCAGAGTTACCTTTGCTGCAGAGGATAAGTTCATTAGAGTTACCAGCCTCAGAAATCGGCAATTAACTGCACCTCAGATTGCAGCCCAAATAAATGCTTCACAGAGTTCAAGTAATGACAATCACATCACACCATTTGCTCTGCCAACTGTTCAGAGGAGACTGCGTGGATGAGACCTTCATTGTCGAACTGCTGCGAAGAAACCACTACTAAAGGACACCAATAAGAGACTTGCTTGGGCCAAGAAACACGAGCAATGGACAATAGACCACTGGAAATCTGTCCTTTGGTCTGATGAGTCCAAATTGGAGATGTTTGGTTCCAACCGTCGTGTCTTTGTGAGACGCAGAGTAAGTAAACGGATGATCGCCGCATGTGTGGTTCCCACCGTGAAGCATGGAGGAGGAGGTGTGATGGTGTGGGGGTTCTTTGCTGGTGACACTGTCTGTGATTTATTTCAAATTATTTAGAAGGCACACTTAACCAGCATGGCTACCACAGCATTCTGCAGCGATACGCCATCCCATCTGGTTTGCGCTTAGTGGGACTATAATTTGTTTTTAAACAGGACAATGACCCAGTACACACCTCCAGGCTGTGTAAAGGCTATTTTACCAAGAAGGAGAGTGATGGAGTGCTGCATCAGATGACCTGGCCTCCACAATCACCCGACCTCAACCCAATTGAGATGGTTTGGGATGAGTTGGACCGCAGAGTGAAGGAAAAGCAGCCAACAAATGTGGGACCTCCTTCAAGACTGCTGGAAAAGCATTCCTCATGAAGCTGGTTGAGAGAATGCCAAGAGTGTGTAAAGCTGTCATCAAGGCAAAGGGTGGCTACTTTGAAGAAACTAAAATCTAAAATATATTTTGATTTGTTTAACACTTTTTTGGTTACTGCATGATTCCATATGTGCTATTTCATAGTTTTGATGTCTTCACATGTAGAAAATAGTAAAAATAAAGAAAAACCTTTGAATGAGTAGGTGTGTCTAAACTTTTGACTGGCGCTGTATGACAATCACATCACACCATTTGCTCTGCCAGCACACACACATACATACACCTAATCTCCACTAATTTCCCTAATTTAATATTCATTCATTCAAAACACGCGTGTGCACACAAACACACACACATGCGTGCAGACAGACATACATACATACACACACACACACTTCATTCAGCCCCCTTTCCAGTGAAAGTGCTTTTCTCCGCTTCCTTTGAGTTCAAAGTAAATGAATAAAATGTGTCGAACCGCGGGAGGAAGTGGTTTCCAGACCGCCTCGGCATGTTGGAGCTCACAGAGACATGTTTACAGCAGCTGTGTGCGTGCATGTGTGTGTGGAAACGTAGGGGTCCTGTGACAAACAGACAGACAGACAGAGGTAGAGGGCGCGATGGCCGAGCAGCCTCTGCAGAGGAAACCACAGCTCAGATGTTTCTCTGTGTCACTCTATTCAGCAGTAATTGAAGACCAAGTCTTCGCTGGAAGAGGCTAATGCTGACATCATACGTTTCCCTGAAAAGGGATCTTGCTAACTGCATTGTAAGAACTCTAACACTAAAACATTGCTAGCTGTCCTCTTCTCTGGAAGAGGTTAACACTAATGTTAATACTAAATTACAAGAAAGGGGCCAACAAAAATGCTCTTTCTTTGGTGGTTCACAGGCGGCTAATTGTAAGTGTCTCTGGGGAGCTTGATCAAGGGCCAATAATGTAGATAAAATGGGCTATAGGAAACATGGCCTCATACTTACCACACTTGATTTGACCCATTTACACTTCAAATATACTTATTGAACACACTCATTCACTCAATGAATGATACTCTAATGGTCAATACAAATAGCCCTGATGTGTAATTAACATTAACTACTTAGCATTGTCACTCTGATCAATCCACAACTTAGCACTAACTCCATCTCACACGCTCAGAAGCAATTCACAACTTTCACTCACTTGTTGTCAGAGCCTAACCAGTTAACACGTACACAATACCCCTCACAGCTTGAGTAGTGGAGGGAACTGTTAACCCCTGCCTCAAACACACACACACACACACACACACAATCACTCCCACTCACGGTTATTCAAAAACCAGTCCCCGACACACACTGACCAAGTAGAGCAGAAATAAGCGGAAGGGGGACAAGTGTCAAAGACTGTCTGGAAAGTGGGTCACAGTGGGGTGTCTTTACATCCTCACAGCCAAACACGCCAGTGAAAAGAACAAGTCCAACTGACCTACCTAATGAAGTCTAGTACAAACAGACTCAGTTTGTTATTAAAAAAACATACACATTAGGGTTGCCAACTACAACAGACTTGGAAAATGTATTGTTTTCTAAAAACAGGTATTCATTTTATTCAGAGATAAAAAATAAAAAAAATTATCCCAGAATACAGTGCATTCCAAAAGTATTCAGACCCCTTGACTTTTTCAAAATGTTTGTTACGTTACAGCCTTATTCAAAAATAGATTAAATTGTTTTTTCTCTTCATCAATCTACACACAATACCCAATTATGACAAAGCAAAACAGATTTTTTGACATTATTGTAAATGTATTAAAAATAAAAAGTATTTAGACCCTTTACTCAGTACTTTGTTGAAGCACCTTTGGCAGCGATTACAGCCTCGAGTCTTCTTGGCTATGACGCTACAAGCTTGACACACCTGTATTTGGGGAGTTTCTCCCATTCTTCTCTGCAGATCCTCTCAAGCTCTGTCAGGTTGGATGGGGGGCGTTGTTGCACAACTATTTTCAGGTTTGTCGAGAGATGTTCGATCGGGTTCAAGTGCTGGCTCTGGCTGGGCCACTCAAGGACATTCAGAGACATGTCCCGAATCCACTCCTGCGTTGTCTTGGTTGTGTGCTTAGGGCCGCTGTCCTGTTGAAAGGTGAACCTTCGCACCAGTCTGAGGTCCTGAGCGCTCTGGAGCAGGTTTTCATCAAGGATCTCTCTCTACTTTTCTCCGTTCAGCTTTCCCTCGATCCTGACGAGTCTTTCAGTCTCTGCCACTGAAAAACATCCCCACAGCATGATGCTGCCACCACCATGTTTCACCGTAGGGATGGTGCCAGGTTTCCTCCAGACGTGACGCTTGGCATTCAGGCCAAACAGTTCAATCTTGGTTTCATCAGACAAGAGAATCTTGTTTCTTTGGCAAACTCCAAGCGGGCTGTCATGTGCCTTTTACTGAGGAGTGGTTTACGTTTTGCCACTCTACCATTTAAGGCCTGATTGGTGGAGTGCTGCAGAGATGGTTGTCCTTCTGGAAGGTTTTCTCATCTCCACAGAGAAACTCTGTCAGAGTGACCATCAGGTTCTTGGTTACCTCACTGACCAAGGCCCTTCTCCCCCAATTGCTCAGTTTGGCTGGGCGGCCAGCTCTAGGAAGAGACTTGATGTTTCCAAACTCCTTCCATTTAAGAATGATGGAGGCCACTGTGTTCTTGGGGACATTAAATGCTGCAAAATGTTTTGGTACCCTACCCCAGATCTGTGCCTCAACATAATCCTGTCTCTCAGCTCTACGGACAATTCCTTCAATGGCTTGGTTTTTTCTCTGACATGCACTGTCAACTATATAGACAGGTGTGTGCCTTTCCATATCATGTCCAATCAATTGAATGTACCACAGGTGGACTCCAATCAAGTTGTAGAAACATCTCAAGGATGATCAATGGAAACAGGATGCACCTGAGCTCAATTTCGAGTCTCATAGCAAAGAGTTTGAGTACTTATGTAAATAAGGTATTTCTGTTTTTTTATTTTTTATAAATAGGCAAACATTTCTAAAAACCTGTTTTCGCTTCATCATTATGGGACATTGTGTGTAGATTGATGAAGAACATTTTTTATTTTATCAATTTTAAATTAAGGCTGTAACGTAACAAAATGTGGAAAAAGTTAAAGGGTCTGATTACTTTCCAAATGCACTGTAGATTTACTGTTCCCTAGGAGATAAAGTCCAAACCTTACACACATACACACACCACACACACACACATACACAAATTATAACACTGACAAACTTAATAGACCTGTGGCCATGCTGATTAAAACTATTCAGTCACTCCAAACTGGCTCTCCCAGGGGGGTGAGTCTGAAAGGACTCCTGATAGTTCTATGGCAGTTTAATTACATCATGACAACAGCCAGTGATTATGATTAATAAACGATAAATCAATGATTGAGTGAATAGGCCAAATAGCAGGGGGTGGTCAGTAGTAGAGTGTGTGTGTGTGTGCGCTTGGATGGTTCTGTGCACTCGTGCGTGTGTGTGTGTGTGTGTGTGTGTGTGTGTGTGTGTGTGTGTGTGTGTGTGTGTGTGTGTGTGTGTGTGTGTGTGTGTGTGTGTGTGTGTGTGTGTGTGTGTGTGTGTGTGTGTGTGTGTGTGTGTGTGTGTGTGTGTGTGTGTGTGTGTGTGTGTGTGTGTGGCTAGATTGAGTGACCACTCATTAGGGGTTAAAGGGAGCCTTTGTCCAGGCCATGCTGATTAAGCTGGACTGGTGGCAGCAGCTCCCCTCCACCTGCCAGAACCCAACTCCAACTCATCCATCACTCACTTGACCTGGCCAGAGAAAGGCCTACAGCCCCAGACCAAGCAACATCACCAGCCAAGAGTTGGATATTAGTCAGAGTGCCAGCCTTAGACCAATTCCAAATCCCAGCCCCTAGCCCTGCCTACCTTAGCCCCTAACCCAGGCCTGATATTTGCCCATCCTAAACCCCAGCAAGTACCTGACCCCAGTCCAGCCTTAGTATGTGAGGCTCAAACTGCCCTGCCTTAGACCCATCTACACCCCAAGCCCCTGCTCTAGCCCCTATCCCAGCCACCCCAGACAGGCCAAAGAAGCTTAGCCACCACCCGCTACATGCAACAACCCATCAGCCCAAGGCAAGCGCCGCCTGTCCTGCTCCAGTTTAATTTCATTGCCTTTAGCTGCAATTTAAAAAAAAGAATCAATAACCATAATCAGCGGCATCCTCCCAGCCCCACGCCACAGATGGCAGCTATAAATCTGAATCAGATTAATAACTGGATTATTACCGACATCCAATCTGAATGAAAGCCTACATAATTGTTTTAATTAGGTCAAAAGACAATAGGACAGGGCTATATCCTCTTAATACATAGGAGACTCATAAAGACACGGAGACAAAGTGGTGAAAGTAAATCTCTGTCTGTAGATCATGTGGAGCATCACAGTTTGCTATTCATTATATATTATTGTATCTCTAAATTATTGATGTATTGGAGGAAACAATGGGGGTATCCGGCAAACAGAAAATGTTCCTAGAAAGTTAGGAAATTAGTATTGCTGTAGGCTTAAGTGATATAGACTGAGTGTACAAAACATTAAGGATACCTTCCTAATATTGAGTTGCATGTTGGAACATTGCTGTGGGGACTTGCATCCATTCAGCCACAAGACCATTAGTGAGGTTGGGCACTGATGTTGGGTGATTAGGCCTGGCTCGCAGTCGGTATTCCAATTCAACACAAAGGTCTTCGATGGGGTTGAGGTCAGGGCTCTGTGCAGGCCAGTCAAGTTCTTCCACACCAATCTTGTCAAACCATTTCTGTATGGACCTCGCTTTGTGCATGGGGGCATTGTCATGCTGAAACAGGAATGGGCCTTCCCCAAACTGTTGCCACAAAGTTGGAAGGACAGAATCGTGTAGAATGTCATTGTATTCTGTAGCGTTAAGATTTCCCTTCACTGGAACTAAGAGGCCTAGCCCGAACCATGAAAAACAGCCCCAGACCATTATTCGTCCTCCACCAAACCTTACAGTTGGTACTATGCATTCGGGTAGGTAGCATTCTCTTGGCATCTTCAAAACCCAAAATCGGCTATTGGACTGCCAGAGAGTGAAGCGTGATTCATCACTCTAGAGAACCCGTTTCCACTGCTCCAGAGTCCAATGGCGGCAAGCTTTACACCACTCCAGCCGACGCTTGGCATTGTGCATGGTAATCTTAGGCTTGTGCCTGCTTGGCCATGGAAACGTTGTTGCTCCTAAACGTTTCCACTTCACAATAACAGCACTCACAGTTGACCGGGGAAGCTCTAGCATGGCAGAAAGAACTGACTTGTTGGAAAGGTAGCATCCTATGACGGTGCCACGTTGAAAGTCACTGAGCTCTTCAGTAAAGGCCATTCTACTGCCAATGTTTATCTATGGAGAAGCATGGCTGTGTGCTCGATTTTATACACCTATCAGCAACTGGTGTGGCTGAAATAGCCGAATCCACTAATTTGAAGGGGTGTCCACATACCTTTGGCCATGTAGTGTAGCTTTCACCTGGAGTCACCTGGGCAGTCTATGTCATGGAAAGAGCCGTTGTCCTTAATGTTTTGTACACTCAGTGTATACAAAGTTAGAGGAAAACGTTTGCAAATATTTAACATACATATAAAACCTGCTGTATAGCATAACATAATAACCTTATATAACCAGGAATATCAATATATTGTATTTACACAGCATATTTCACTAGGTCTCAAAGCACCGATGTATTTCATAGCACCCAACTATATAAAACAATCCTGAATAGGTTTATCGGTCTCATTCAGTGCGTGTCGAAAGTAGGTCTTTAGAGCGCAATCCGATCACTGGACTTAGTTAGTTCAGGTGTGATCTGATACTAGGGGAGTTCAGTGGTTTTTCACACCCGGATCACTGATCTCTTATCAGTTCCTAGTCACAAGAAAAGACACAGTAGCACTTTGTAACACAAACCCACTGACCTCCTAGCATTGCAAAGTTAAATTGCTTTATTGCCGTTATATTTTCCCATTCATTCATCTGCACACACACACACACACACACACACACACACACACACACACACACACACACACACACACACACACACACACACACACACACACACACACACACACACACACACACACACACACACACACACACACACACACGCCTCATTGTTGCTGTCGCGTCATTCCACCTCAAAAAGCACAAGAACGAGGATTTTGACACCCATCATCTCAGATTGTTCTGAAATTGT
>NC_092089.1:44622002-44737002 GCF_045679555.1 Salvelinus alpinus | reverse complement strand
GTTTTAAAAACATGGTGTGGTTTACATATGCTTATCAATGCTATCATACAAATGTCAGTAATTCGACATTTGTCCGATGACGCAGCCACGTTGGAAGGTTGTGTTATCACAAAGTGCTGTGCTCATCATTGTGTGTGCAGGCTTATGACTTCCCTCACATTGCCGAAAAGAAGAGGCATGTGATTCTGGTTGTGACTGAGCGCACGTTTCGGGTTGTTTACGGGAATGCACTGTGAACCTCGGTAAACATTTACCTGCGGAAAAGGTCTGCGAGCTTAAATATAGGTTTCTCTATTTAGTGGTTGAAAGTTTCATGTATAGTTTCTAGAGTTGAGTCCGTTTTGCCCAGGGTATCAGTCATACACACACATCCGTTTCTCTCTGTGAAAAAGAAGAGAATCTCAATCATGTTACACTAGTATTGTCATTCTACACTATTGTTCAGTCTTTGAGGTAATGCAAAACTAAGATTTCATAAGTAATATTTGGGAAATGTGGATTTGAGTTATGAAGCAAACGTTGTAGTATTTTTATTACAGGAAGTGATGAAGTCATTACATAATTTTGACGTTTGTGACAGTGCCAGGCCAGCTCTATCTGGAATCCAGTGTTTGATGGACTAACTCCTACTCCCCCCTCTTTCCTTGCCTCATTGTCAGCAGTGTGTCAATGTCACTGGCCCCTGTTTCACTCTTAATGAAAAGTACAATGTAATCAGTGGCATGTGCCAAATAGACCATGACTAGCTCTTCCTCTGGGTTAAGGAGGGTGACTGTCTGGTGGTGGTGTTGATCGTAACACACAAGTGTTTGCCGTGTGGACAGTCCCTCCAGATGGCTGAGGGGGGAGAGTGTGTGTAGCCGCGGTGGATTGGCAAGATTAGGAGAGCTACTGCAATGCCCCAACCCCACCCTGCTCTACGCTGTAGGGGGGCTCGACCTGACGCATGCCACGCGTCCACACACACATGTCCCTCAGCCCAAACGGGATAATGGCTAGGTCTAACCTCCCTACTCCCCCCCCCCCCCCCCCCCCCTAATGGTTCCTCCATTGAGGGTCTAACTCTTTCCAGAACAACACCCAAATCCACTGTGCCTCCTCCGCGCGCGCACACTTTTTGAGGAAAGTTCAAGCGGATACAAGCGTCGTTTGACACACACACGCCACAGGAAATGGTCAATAACAATCTTCTTGCTATGATCTTGTGAGAGGCATCCTGTAGACCGGAATTAAAACCTATTGTGACAAAAGGGAGAACAATCAGTGACACTCCAGATCAACTCTCAAGATAAGATCCACTGGTGTTGTGGGGAAAGTTTTGGGAAGTTTGATTGTGATATTCAAACTCTCTCACAATGTGAATAACAGTCAGGAAAGGGCGTTTGAATGAGAAATGGACAGTGTAGCCAGTACTTCTCTTCTTGTGACAACCAGAACATGAAAAGCAGGACCGTTAAGCTGTATCTGCTATGAAGTCAATAAAGTTTGCTGCTTTTTGCCTCTTGCCTCAGAGGGAACCAGGAATTTGGAATGGCTGCTAATCTCACCTGTGGTTTAGCCACCCCCACCCATTCCACCCCCACCCATTCCACCCGCTCTCGTCCTCACCGCCTTTCTCTTCTTTCTTTTCATAATCCCTACCTCCTTCTGATGTGTTGGCACCACAATTATGCTGTGTGTGTGTGTGTGTGTGTGTTATACTCTTAGCCCTGATAGGAGCCCTCTGTAAAACTAACAGAGACAGGAGGTCCCCATGCCCTTCTTTGTGTGGCCCTCTTCCTCCCTCCCTCTCCTCCAGGCATGCAGGCCACATTAAATACCCTCCTTGGCCTGCGCATAAACAAAAAGAGCCATTTGAATTTGACTTCAGAGCAGAGGGACCCCTCCCTAACCCCCCCCCCCCAGCCTCAGGCCTGCCTGCGCCCCCTCCTTCCTTTACAGTTTAAGCAGAGAGAGGGATGAGGAGAGCCTACTGGGCCCAGATTGTTCCCAGCCAGCAACCGGGTAGGGATGGACCACATGTGACTTTCAAAAGGGAAAATATGTTATTTTCGCTCTCGTTTTTTGTTTAGTTGAAATCTTAACTTGTTTTTCTGGAGGGAGGGAGATGTTTTTTTCGGTAGGGGTTGGTCGCTACAGAGCATGATCATGTAGACCAGCTGGGGTGCAGATCGTGTGTGTTTGGGGCCGGTGGGTCGTCTGTTGGCAGGAAGGAGTAGGCAGCGAGTGATGTGGTCAACTCTCTGTCACCAGTGGGAGGGGAGAAAGAGAGGAAGAGGGAGGGATTGAAGACCCGGTTCTGTCCTTTCTCTCCCTCCCTGCCCTCCTCCCCTGCCTCGTGTTGAATTTTCTTCGTTATCATTCTTCATTAGCCCTCGCTCCACTCCGCCCCACTCAAGACTAATGTCAATCAAGAGAGAGAGGGAGAGTAGGGGATTTCCAGTTGAATTCCAGGACATGGTTGCTTGCTTTGAGTGGGCTTTGCTATGAGGATCTGATATACAGACCACGGATGGAGAAAAAGAGGAATAGATGGAGGAGGAGAGACAAAGTGTTTAGTGTTGTATTTAACCAGGGTCAGCAAGCCCTGGTCCTTTTATGCCTCAGTTTATTACCAGAGACAGAAAGGGAAGGAGAGAGAGGGAGTGTGTTGGTGAGACTGAGCCATGAGGTCAGTTTAGTGTCGCCCTCTAGAGGGTGTGTATCTGTGTGTGTGTATCTGTGTGTGTAAGAGGAACGTCCGTCTATGGTTCTGTGCTGGGTAAACAGTATAGAGGCATTGAGTCACTGTCACAGGATGTCCTCCTTCTACAGGAAGACTCATAAACAACCCCCCCCCCCCAATCTATGTGTGTTTGTGGGGGGTTGTTGATATATAACAGTTACACAACAAGCACCTATGTTGAGGGAATATGTTTTTGAGACTGATTTGGAACTGGCAACCTTTTCTAATGTATTAACGTTTTTTGAAGACTGCAGGAGAATGTTTGAATTTATGTTAAGGTGTGTGATGGTACTTTTATGTGCCAATTGATATTGTTGTGTGTTTGTTTTGTGTGGAGCAGCAAGAGCTCATGCCTCAGGTGAAAGCGCCTGCTATTTCCATAGAGCATTGTGTGTGTTTGCCACTGCTACCCTGAATGAGCTGCAAGCGATCGTGTTCCTCGTGGTGGTGGGCGGTCCTTGAGAGGGGGAGTGGAGACTGAATGAGGGAGGGACCACTGAGTGAATCAACATCTCCCTCACTTGTCGAGGGGCAGTCAGTTAAACAGAAGGCACTCACTGGAGCAGACACACACACATACACACTCACACACAGCACTCACACTCTGGAATAGTGCTTGGATCAGAGGGGGAGAGGGTGAACTGCACCTGTCCCACGTGCGCACACAAACACACACACAAACACACTCACCCAGGTGATAGATCATTCGGCCCTATGTGTGGCTGGGACCAAAGCTTCTCGGTGAGTACGCTACTGAACCCTAATCAATGGAGAAACAGAGTCTTGTACATAAAAAAATATATATAATAATAATAATATTTTGGTATTTTCACTTTATTTTTAAGGAAACATTTATTACATTTTTTCCTAAATTATATTTAGTTTTGAGTTTTTTAATTTAAAGTTGTTGTATATTAAATTAGTTTTGCTTGTAATAAGAATCGAACAAAGACTTTTCTAAATGAATCCAGTGACAACAAATATGAAGGTTTATTTTATGACTTATTAATGTAAGTCATAAGGTTTTCTCCTTGTTTGTCTGGCCACTCCATTATGCAATGAGTTTGTTAAACTTTCAATATATTGTTGAATAGAATATTTAAATGCAATCATTTTGAGTATTGAGAATGTTTAAATTGTTAAAAGCTAATTGCAGTTTGTCCACTTCAGAGGAATTATTTTAATTATTACAATTCTATAAATTGTCATTGGTTATAGCTTGCTTAAATTTAAACTTGTATTTTCAAAGTCTGTTTTTAAACTATATCAGTAGTGTTTATCGAATATTTGAACAGAAGTGTGTGTGGGGGGAGTTGAATAAATCAGTTGCTTTTGGCCAGGTTCTCAGTTTCAGTATTAGTTTTGCACAGCTGTCATAGAAAGATGTTTTTATTAGCAGGAACAGATTTTGACTAGTGTTTGGTATTATATTTATCTATATATTTAAATCCCTTTAAAGGATATTCATGAAATCAATGTCTAATAAATAATATCACAATATTAATACATGTTTGAAAGGATCTACTCTAAATTGAAACGGAATATCCTAGTTTGTTGTATTATAATTTCATGTATGTAATTATTTGAGGTATTTAGGATATTGTTTGTCATACAGTTTGTTTTAAAGAGATGTTGGAAAAGCGATTTGTTGTTCTTTTACTCTTCGGGAAGTTCATTAATTACATTAGTCTCCTAGGAACCTGTTCTGTTGGCTTGAGTGAATGTTGTTGAGTATAGGGTCATGTTGAATTTGGTCAAGGTTTGGGGAATTTTGTCAAGGTTTTGGAGATTGTTGGAGGGTAGAGTAGATTTCTGGTGTGGGTTATGGTACGTTTTTCCTGAATTATATGTGAGCGAGTGACGGCGTATAAAGTTGCATTTCAGTCTATCATCGGCCTTGAAATTTGACAATCTATGTGACATACGATCATTTATTCTACGTACACTGTTTTGTGTGAGATGGTGTTGGGTGGGGAGCGTTGGAAGTTTGTTTGTGCTGCTGTGGCCCCCCAAATGGAAAAGTTTGGCGCTCCCTCCCGACTGTCCCACACACACTTGGGGATGATTTGCCGGTTCCGCTACTCTGCTTCCAATTTTAGCTCCATTCAGACCCAGACAGGATTTCCTTCCTCTGCCTTCCCCTGTTTGTGACTCTTTTTCCACCCTGGGGATATAGAGGGATAGGGACAGTGAGAGAGCATAAGAAAGAGGGGGATTAAGAGACTGATGTTGACAGTTTGACAAGGAGGGAGAATGAAGAAGGGTAGGCTAGATAGAAGTAGAGTGGGAGAAGGGTACAGAGGGAATGAAGAGGGTGAGGGAGGGTAGAGAGACCGAGGGGGAGGGGTAGCGTGGCTGGCCCTGACCTTATGCCAGCGTACATAGCCCACAGAAAGGACTCACAGCTTGGCTGCCATTGACCAATGACTTGTGCAGATAGGTTGACCAATCTGTCTTGCCCTGAGACACTAGCCAGATCCGCATACAGTATATAACACATACATACTCTTGGGTCACAACTCATCTGTAATAAAACATTCATAGACTTTTCACTCTGGATTCAATAAGTGTTTTTATTTTTCTGTAACTTATTTGAATAGAGTTGATGGTTTCCTGTGATTGAGTGTTTCCCTCTAAGTAGAGAGTAGTGGGGATCAGACTGTCCTGGGCTAGAGGCTAGTGGGGTCGGTCGACAGTGGCTCTTGTTCCCACAGAGAGAGCACAGACACTGTCTGCTTAGTCAGCCAGTCTCAAAGGAACTCGCCACTCACTGACTCATACTGGATAATAACGCTCCCTCTTTTTTTTCTCCCCCTTGTCTTTCTTTCTGTTCTCTTTATCTCATCTCTCCCCTTCTACATTTTTTCCTTTCTCCTTCTTCTCTCCATCTGTCTGTTTCTCTTGATCTTTTTTTTCTCACTCGCTCTCCCTTTTATCGGTTTCCCTTTCCCTCTCTCAGGCTACCTCTCATAGCTCGGCCATGTTGACTACTGAGGGGGCCCACACCGTAGAGCACGACGTCGTCAAAATGGACACAGAACCCCATAGGGACACGGAAACTCAGATGGACACTGGATCCAAAATGGCCACCGACACAGACTCTAAGATGGAGGAGGCGGACATGATGAAGTGGACGGAGGCAGAGTTTGAGGAGAAGTGTACCTACATCGTCAAGGATACTCCGCGGGAGGCAGGAACGGAGAGCGAGGGGTTAACGAGAGCAGAGGCCTCGCTGCCTCGTAACCTGGCCTTCAAACAACTAACTGATTCCAAAGAGGTAGGAGGACACATATATACATACACACACGTCTGTAAACCCATATGCCCCCCCCCCCAAACTCACATGACTCCACTGTAGCTAATATGACAGCAGGAGAAATCTCAGCCAGGGGAAATAGTGGTGAGGAGCGTGTCTCGTTGTAAAAGATCGCACACTGGAGCACGGGGACGACCTGTATGTGTTGTAGGAGCGGTATGTAAACCCAGTGTGGAGGGGAATTCACACACACACTCTCTCTGAGGTGTGATGCAGGTTGCTACAGAGCCTCCACAGTGAGAAATGAGCTCCCACCCATCCATGAAGAGTCATTAATCATACTTAGCCCTGCTGTTGACAGGAGCTTCATCAACACATCTTGATAACCATTTTCCATACCTGTCTCTGTGTGTGTCTATCCCTCTATGTTCTCCAACTTTGTCGCGATGTCTCTTCTATCCCCTAGAGGGCGCACTAGTCAGTCCTACACTAGACCAGACCCAGCTCTCCCTACCTACATACCTACCTGTCCACCTCTGTCCAAATATCACCTTCTTCACAACCCGAACTGATCCCCAGTCTAACTGTTGAACACTGTAGAATAAGTGTGAGGGGTCATGAGGTTAGGTGGGGGAGCGTGTTGCGTTTTGTGGTTTTAACCTGATCAAGAGCGCATGATTTGGTTGCAATTAATAGATTTTCTCGTCATTGCTCATCTGTTTCTTATCACCCTGTGTGTGTGAGAATGAGCGTTTCCCACCACATTTGTTTACGACCTGATACGGTATCAGTCAATATTTATTACCTTCACAGAAGGGACCACTAAGATTGATAGAGGAAAATGAGAGGATGTGGAAAGAATATAGCATTTACCAGTGATCAAAGGATATTGACTTAGTCATTTAGAGAGCATTGTAAAGTCAGTTAATAAGTTATCCTCAAAACACCCCTAATCTTGAGACGTGGTCTGGCCCTGGGGTGGAAGTGGGAAGGGGATTTCCCAATCCTTTAAGGGGTGGGGGGGTGTTTTGTGTAGGATATGCATGAAGGGGGAAATGGGTGTGTGTAGGGGGTTTGGTGAATACATCAGTTTATCATGGTTAGGAGATAAGCTGAACGTCTAGGTTTGATAATCCCTCATTCTCAGACGGATGCACTTCCCTTGCTGTTCTTCCTCCCATTTCAAGTTTTTTTCTTCTATTTTTAATGTCAATTGTTTTGAAAGGAACAAAAGCACTTCAACATCAGGTGTGGATATCTTTCTCCTTTAAGGTGAACAGTCTATTTAGATAATGAGTTGTTTTGATGTGGTAGGGTGTGTTGAGTGGGTGTCGTAAGGGGTGTCAGAGGGAGTGGCCCTGTGGTCAATTAGAAAGGAACAGAGAAGGTGAGGCGAGAAGGGGGAGATGCTTTGTGTCAACCTGGGTGAGATGGAGGAAACTCTTTCCCTCAGGGTGTCTAACTCTTCCTGTTGGCACTGGATAAGGGTTAGGTGTGTGTTTGCCTATGTTCACACACTTAAAACACACTGCAAATGTGGCTTGAGGAAAAAGTGTGACAGTCCAATTCCCACCTTAGGCCACAGATTGTTCTAGTACAGAGTAGTAATTAAACACACACAGAGAGGGAGGCAGCCTTGTTTGTTGATTTGATCATGATGGGTTCTTCCGGCCATCTTCATGTGAAGACTGACCTCCTGGCAGGATGTGATAACGTAAATCCTCTAACCACAGAACACACACACACTGCAACTAATGGTCTTTATCTCTGTCCTGTAGGTGATTGGAGTGGCCAGCAGAGAGTACGTCCCCAAAGGAACACGCTTCGGCCCCCTGGTGGGTCAGATTTACACTGCAGACAGCGTCCCCAAAGACGCCAACAGGAAGTACTTCTGGAGGGTGAGTGGTTTTCCCTCCTGTCCACTAACACACACACACACACACACACAGAGCGAGCGCTTCACTTTCAGTAAAAGACAGCCACAGAGGAAGAAAAACAATCATAGGTCATTTCCTGTTCCACTGACAGACTTAGTGTGACGTCACGGCCAGGGTCTCTGCGTTCTGAAGAAGTTTGTGTGTGTGGAGACAGAAGGGGTTTTCTCTCTAATCATTCTGAGACTAAGGCTCTCCACTATGTGTGTGGTACATCCTGTGTGTATGCAGTTTTTATACACATACTTGTCTCAGACACACACACACACACACATCCTCAACACCTATTTCATCATGATACATCTGCTGGGTGAAGCCTGCTGTTCAGTAGTGGTTGTCTGATCAGTAAGTGTGGCAGCTAGTACAGTAAGAACTGTAGTGGAACAATGGAGGAGGAATATGACAATTTTACACTGTACACAAGAGCAGTGCTTGTGTCACTTCCAGGAACGATGACAATGTAGCACTCGTACAACCCCCCCCCCCCCCCCCCCACACACACACACACAGGCACTCACCTAGATTCAACAACATCCCAAAGCAATGTGTTCTATTCATGTCCCTTGCTCAGGCAAGCCACAACACAGAGTTATAGACCTCTCTCTCTCACTCTCTCTCTTGATGATGTTGATGGCCACAATCAGATAGGAGAGAGAGTGGTCTATGAGTGTCGGTGACATTATCGCCGTGACGTATTCTCTGACTCAACTCTTTTGAGTGGAGAGGCTCCTACTCTCTGTCTGTCTCGCCATCTCTGTCTGTATAACTGGCTATAAGGTCTGGAGTGTAGGGGGGAGAGATTTAACGAGTCTACACTTTAATGATATTACACTCACGCTGCTGAAAATATGATTTGTCAACATATTTAGTTGTGACTCAGCACAGTTTTCCTGGAGCGTTCTAAACTTGCCGTTGAGACTTCCTTGCCCGTTAACCTTTGACCATTTCCTTACTCTCCGTCCCCTCAGATCTACTCGGAGGGCGACTTCCACCACTTTGTGGACGGCCTGGACGAGGAGCGTTCTAACTGGATGCGCTACGTCAACCCGGCCCACTCGGCGGGGGAGCAGAACCTGGCGGCGTGCCAAAATGGCACGAACATCTATTTCTACACGGTGAGGGCCATCCCCCCTGGCACCGAGCTGCTGGTGTGGTACTGCCCAGAGTTCGCTCACCGCCTCCACTACCCGCCCTCTGGAGAGCTCATGATGCAGAAACTCAGTAAGACCTATCATATGAAACCTTATTACACATGGATGTTATACCATAGTAATAACACTCTAAACTGTAAGTTATATAATGATGATCATATACTGTATGCAATGCTTTATTACATAGTGATAACACTGTATCCTTGGAAGTATAGTGTACTATTGGTGTTATGTTGATGAACTTTCCATGGTCATTTTGAGTGTGTGAGTTATTTTATTTAGCACCTACCTGCTCAGTGTTGGTGTGTGTCGTGAGAGTGTATATTTGTGAGAGCCTGACAGTGTTTCTTCTGAGAGCCACGTCTCCTTCTTCTCTGAACATCAGCCTGGCATTAAAACACACAGCCCCTCGACCTTTCATCTCTGTCAGCGCCACCATTGCGTGTGTGTGGTCACTCTGGTCATAAATAAAGTGAATCAGCTAAATGCAAATATGAATAAGTGTGTGAGGAAGCAAAAAAAAAAGAAAGTGAGATGGATCGGAGGGAAAAAATTGTGAGAGAGAGAGAGCGCCAGACAGAGTAGGGATGGGAGGAAGGAGCCAGCATTCTGCCTCCAGGTGTAGTAGGTAGTGACTACAGTTCCCCGGGAGATGCACATCTCCTGGGGCAGAGAGACACAGGGGCCTGGGCCCCCTCATGGTACTGGCCCCTCTGGCTCCTACTCTTTCTCTATGGCCCCTGTAATTAAACCACCCCACTACCGCAGGGGCCCCTGTTGACCTGGGAATGACATCATACTCACCTTTCTGTTTTTCTTCTCTCTGTCTCGGTCCATCTCACTCCCTGTGTCTTTCTCCATTAACGCAGTCATAGTAGAACCAGACGTGTGTGTGTGTTGGTTGTGTGAGTCAGCAGAACTGGCTGGTCTGAAATGACTGAACTGAAGCTCTTCTCGCTCTTCCTCTTTGTGTGACAGCTGTTTTTTTTCTTTCTCCATATTTGAGAGTGTGTGTGTGTGACAATCAATGACAAGTTTTGCACAGACATATGGCACCTGTTAGCATTTCCTGTTCTAAATGTGTGTTCGTTCAAACGCATACTATCCTACTCACACCCCCTCTCCCTTGCATGCAAGCACACACATACCCGTAGAGGCATTTCATTCCAACACACTCACTCTTTTAATCTCAAAAGTGTGTGTGTGCCCCTGTGCGTGTTTGTGTTTGTGTGTGACGTGCTGACGGCTCCTTGGCATTCTCCCTAATTTATTTGGCACTTTAAAAGTGGAGAGACGGAGGGAAGGGAGGAGAGGAAGAAAAGCGTCTCCTCTATTGACTACTTGAACTTCCTGGCGGCGGGACCGTGCTGACAGATTGATATCTCCAAGATGGCCACCCTGTTTGTTTTCTGTAAGAAAGGAGGGGAAAGAGAGGAGGGCTGGGAGTGGTGTTATCTGAGGGGGAGGACAGGGAGGAGGAACGGGGGGAGGCACTGATAACCTCTGTGTTTACAAACTGCCACTGTAGTGGTGTGGGGGTCACTGTTGGTTGAAAGTCTGTCCAGTAATTCTGAGTGCTGGAAAGCTTAATGTATATACACGTTAGTGGACACATACACAGATTCGTGACCCTCTAGTAAAAGTTCAATGGGTAGTAAATGGATGGGATTATTGACGTCGGCTCTAAATCCCGACTCTGATGGAGGTTTAACAGGTGAGGATGTGCTAACCGACATGCAGAGGCTTTTAGTGTGTGTAGCCTGGAAGCGACAAAGGCCTCTTTGTCAGGAAGTGTGTGTGTGTGAGAGACAGGGGGAGAGAGTCAGGAGGAGAGGGCAGGTTGAGGCCAAACTTTGGAGAGGAAACTTTCAATCAGCCCTGCCCCCATTTGGATTTTATCTTGATTTTTATCTGCCCCCAGACCACCTCCTCTACACACACACACCCTGCCCAGAGGCAGCTGTCACGCCTCACTTCCTGTCTTTTAGCCCCCCATGATCGTTCGTCAAATCTGTCGCTCTAATTGGACCACTGGGTTACTGTGTTCCTAACCCCTCCTCCTCCCCCCTCACACACTCTACAGCTGAAAGACCATTATTTCTCCTAAGCTAAAGACATGTCTGGATAAGTTTTTCTTCCTGTGGGCACTTTAAAATGCTCCTGACACCAAGTCAAAGGGAAACATGGTCTTCAGTCAGAGGGAGAACAGTGTGTCTGACCTCTATCTCTCTCTCTCTCTCTCTACAGAGCAGTCTCTGCTGGAAGCCAAGCAGCAGGCCAGTGAGGAGCATGTCAGCAGCAGCAGCGCCCCAGTCAAGATGGAACACAGTGTCTCCTCCATCCTCAGGGGCCCCACCACCTCCAGCAAGAGGGAGCCCAGCCGGCCACTGGCCACACGACCCTGCTGTGCTGACAGCCCCGAGCGACCCCTGTACCCCCGTGCCCTCTACCCCCCATTCCGCCCCCACCCTCATCTGACTGAAGAGTTCCTGAGTCTTAAGACCAGCCCGGTACAGTTTGGTTACACAGCAATCAGATCACCAGGCAACCAGTCGTCAGCGACCCCGAGTCCGTCGGCGCGGAGCAGTCCGGAGAGTAGCCCCCACGGTAGCCCCGCAGCTCCCCAACCCACACCCCCATCCTCTTTTTACCCCAGAGGTTTGGGTCCCTTCCCAGGCTACTCTCCACCAGCCGCCCCCCTTTCCTCGCCATTCTACCCTCCCGGCCCCCACTACTCCCGCTACATGCTACCCCACCACTACCCACTACCTGGGGGTGGGGTACCCTCTGTTGGGGGCATGTTTCCAAGAATGTACCCTCTCTTCAGCAGCCTGCTGCCCCCCCACATGCCCCTGCTGCCTGGGGAGGTGGGGAGAAGGTTCTTACTGCCTGATTCCTCCCACCCCTCCTCATTCTCCACCCACAGGGACTTCCTCCTCTCCGCCCCCACCAGTGCCTTCTCGGCCGCCACCACCCTCAAGGACAAGGCCGCCCCCCACTACCCCAATCACCCCTACCCTGGCCATGCTCATCCTCACCCACACGGGCATCCCCACGCCCCTACCAGCGGCTCCCCTACAGCGGGCACGGCGGCCCCTAGCGAGCGTGTGCCCACCAAGCCTACCTCAGCCCTGCTGGGTAGTGCCAGCGGCCGGCAAGAGGAGGAGGCCATGAACCTGAGCAAGATGAAGCGTGGTGGTGGCTCTACAGGCTACAAGACCCTGCCTTACCCACTCAAGAAGCAGAACGGCAAGATCAAGTACGAGTGTAACGTCTGCAGCAAGACCTTCGGCCAGCTCTCTAACCTCAAGGTGAGACTGGCGACATTCTGTTCGCTCCCTTCATTCCATGCATCCAGACTACTTTGTGTTCCCTTGCATTGAACCGAACTGACGTATCATTGTGTCCTTTCTGTGTGTAGGTGCACTTGCGTGTCCACAGTGGTGAGCGACCCTTCAAGTGTTCGACCTGCAGTAAGGGCTTCACCCAGCTGGCCCACCTGCAGAAACACTTCCTGGTGCACACTGGAGAGAAGCCCCATGAGTGCTCGGTAAAGACCACCACAAATTCTATGCTAGCCGCTAAGTCTGTTAAGCTAGCTAGCTGCAGCAGCATATACATAAGCAACGCTGAACTTCCTCCTCTAACCCTTGACTTGTCCTCTTTCCCCCAGGTGTGCCATAAGCGCTTCAGCAGCACCAGCAACCTAAAGACCCACCTGCGCCTCCACTCGGGTGAGAAGCCCTACTCGTGCAAGCTCTGCCCTGCCAAGTTCACCCAGTTTGTCCACCTCAAGCTGCACAAGCGCCTTCACTCCCGCGAGCGGCCACACAAGTGCCCCCACTGCCACCGCCACTACATTCACCTGTGCAGCCTGCGGCTACACCTGAAGGGCTACTGCCTGGCTGCCGTCACCTCCTCAGGTGGCCCCACCCCCAGCCCCTCCACCCAGGAAGAGCTCCAGCGCATCAACGAGGAGATTGAGCGCTTCGACATGAGCGACCACGCTGAGAGGCTGGACCAGCTCCAGGGAGGGGTTGAGGTCGAGGCTGTCCTGGAGAAGCAGGTCCTGGGGATGCTGTGGAGGGAGATGGACCTCAAGACCTCCGGCTACCACCACCACAAGGGCGGCGCAAGCGAACTCCAGTCTACAGGTTGCGGCCTGTACAATTCAGTCAATGAGACGTCGGTTATCAAACTGCGCAGAAGCAGTCCGCTTCTTCCCTCCAACGTCACGATCAAGCAGGAGTCAGAGGAACAGGCTTGAGCTCACCGTTTGAAGGACGTTGAGTCAGACTGTGGCTCTGAGAACTTGGTTGGCAGGAGCAACGAGTGTAAATATATTTTTGATGGTTGTAGCGACTGGGGTTTTCAAACTTTCAGGGACTTCTGTACTCAGGGCTCCAAGAGACACTGTCCCCAGACTACTAAACTGTTCCACTGTGTCCTACACTTAAGACAGGACAATCATCCACCCTGGATTTCATATCATTATTGTTACTATTATTTGTCTCTTTTCAAATGTTATTTTTGTTCAATTTATTATATAACCTCCTTAATTTATTATGCAATTCTTTTGTCTTCAAAAAGCAATATGTGGAAGTGATGTTGACAATGACCAGGTAATTCATTGTTAATTTACTGTTTGTTTTTCTGGTTTTGATTTCACTCTGGGGCCATTTCTTTGTATATACTTTCTCTCTCTGCCTGTATCTGTCCTGTGTGACCTGTTGAGAAGCAGGGGTGCCCACTTCTCTTTTTATTTTATTTAAACAATATAGCAGGTTAAAAAGGGTCAAAGGTCACAACTTTGTTTTGCCAAAGGTGAACACAAACTGTTGATTAGAAAGAAAAGGTGTTGCTTGACCTTCTGACCCTTCCAGCAAGCTTTCCTATGTCCACGCTCATCCTGAGCTCTACAAGAAAGGGCTTTTTTTTTTTTATATATTTTCAACAACAGTTACCTCAGTGTGTGTATGATTGTATGCCTGTGAGTAGGAGTGTGTCTGTCCATTCAGAGGGAAACTGAAGGCGAGTGTGTTTCTATTTATTGCTTTTGCTACTTGAAGAAACCAAAATGAACTGGAGTGCAGCTCCACATGATCCAAAGTGCAGAAAAGTCTGCTCAATATGTAGCATATAAAGACTGTGAGTCTGGGAATCCTTCCCCCCCACAGTCCAAGGGAACTTCAAAACACTGTCAATAGCAAAAGGAGACAAGTAAACCTTCTCAAATGGGATTTGTCAGATTCGAGGCGAGTAACCAAAGTTTACTTGGCTTTAGTTTCAAACACACCAAAAAGAAGAGACTTTTAAAGAATCGAAAAGAAGACCAAGAGAGTACTGTTTGTCTGTGATGAAGTGTTAGCTCTTTAGCAGTGGTTTTGTAGTTTTTGTTTTTTGTTTGAGAAAAATGTATCCCCCTTCTCATTTTTAAATGGCACAGACCAAAGCACCTCGGCCTTCTTATGCACTGGCCCCTCCCCTTTACGACTTAATTGCCGGTGCTTGCTCCTCCCACTATTCAATATGATTGGACTGTTATAATGGCTTTAAGACTACATATGGTTTGTCTCCATAGCAACTGACCCCATGCCGGTGACCTGGAAGCAGTTGCACATCAGTCCCCATCCCCTTGCTCTCTCTCTCTCTCTTTTTTCCTCTCTCCCTCTCTTCCTCCAACCCTGAAGTATGACCAAAGCGTCCCCTTTCATCTTTAGCCCTAGAAGAGAGAAATTGAAAAAAATACTGTCTCTGTTTACATACTGGTTTACATAGTTATTTATGTGCAAAATGTAAATGTATGATAAATGTCCACAGTTCTAATCTGACTCTTTGTGTGTGAGTTTTTATCTGCCTCCTGTTTTGGGTATTGTGCTTTAGGAGAAGCAGCTAGCAGACATTAGGGTCTCAGTATTCTATGGCTTCCGGTAGATCATGTTGCTTCCACCTCTCATGTAGCCCCAGATCAGTGATCATGGAGGAAAGGACAGAAGGAGAGGTAGCTAGTTAAAACTAATGAGACACCACTTTGCCTCGGACAATATGAGGCATCATCAAAGTGGTAAGCATATGCCTTTTTGGTTTAGATCAAGACACTGGAAGAATTTCCAAGGGATGGAATGAATGGAGAATAGTGTATTTAGAAGACACACAAACCTTTCATTGACCCCAACACAAGATTTCTATGAATGTTCCAGTCATGTATGCATGGTCGGTATGTAGTAAAGAGGATTGAAGGTTTGTCTTTGTTTTTTTGCGTGCCGTGCTAAACTAAAAGATAGGAAAAGGAAATAGGAGTCCATTAGGAACACATCCCCCTACCCCACGGCAATAGTAACTGTGGTCGGTCTTTTATCCTCAGTTTATCCTGCACCATTTCCTCATGAGCGTCTGCTCATTGAAAAAGTGAATAATTCAGTACAGACTGCAGGCTCTGTACAATCAAACCCACAGTGTAGTATACACAGCGGCATACCATACCCGTTTTCCTCATGGTCAAGTAAAACAGCAGAATGGTTTTGGGCAGTGTAAAAATACTAGACATCACCTTACTCTGGTGTCAGAGTAAGGCACGTACAGG
This sequence comes from Salvelinus alpinus, assembly GCF_045679555.1. NCBI lineage: Eukaryota > Metazoa > Chordata > Actinopteri > Salmoniformes > Salmonidae > Salvelinus > Salvelinus alpinus. The sequence goes on along the minus strand of NC_092089.1, from coordinate 44,721,353 downwards.
TAACTGCCAAAATAAAGGAAACACCAACATAAAGTGCTTAAGGGGTTGAGTGGACCTAAACCATAACAGATCTGCTAGAACCCTCATTTACTTGTGTTTCCTTTATTTTGGCAGTTGCCTGTATGTAGGCCTACAAGGCACAATCATGAACAAGCTCTATTAAAATGTAAAAGTTAAGCTAGCTTGCACATCTGAGCTATTCATGTTTCTGACCTAGCATTTATTTGGTTTATTTCAAGACTGGCTGGAATGTAGCCATTACCATTTGCCTATAAACTTGCTCCTGTTTGTGAATCTTCTGCATTAGCAAACAAGAACTGTCGTCTGAGTTTGTAGCGTAGCCTACGTGCTCTTTGTCAAACCGAAAACATCCTGTGCTCTCACCTTCTGACTCAATGGTTTTCGCTTTAACGTAGCATGGGCTATTTGCTCTCTCTCCAACATCCTATTATTACTATCAGGGAAACTGAACAATCAGATGTTGACACAGCAAGTTCCACTGCCCCAGCTAGCATGACTTAGGGATGGTACTTTTTTTGACTGACTGAGTGGGCGAAAACAGACTTACCGGGCTTCCCTAAACCTAACTGGGGACCTCACCTCAACTGGTTGGTAATGTGAGTAACACGTTATTGGTTTATGGTGTTGTCGAACATTGTGAAATTAAATACTTTTTGGTGGAGTCACCCTTGAGACATGCAAACATTGGTGCTATTCATGTTACTAAATGAACATTGGATATAAATCTCTTAAACTCAGTTGGCAACATGTTGCCTCAAAACAGTATGGCTCTGGACCTTACAACTCTCCCTCTTTCACTCTCACAGACACACACTCTGGCTGTGTGACAGAGGAGTAAATATAGCTAAGCGATAGTTTACACACAAAAGTGTCAGTTGTATTTAGCGTCTCCATCTGCAAGTTAATGTTCTCTCAACAAGACTCTTTGGTTATGTGTGTCTTAGTTTCTATCAATGAAACCGTAGACGAAACAGACCCCCCGACACACACGCATACGCACACAACGAACGAAATACCAACTTATGAGTTTCCTTCCAGGCTGACGCCATCGATGAGGATGTTTCCGGAAAACAAACCCTAGCTTTGCCATAAATATACTGTAACAAGGACAGCATTACGCAAGCAGAAGGGGGGTCATCAAACTCAATGGGATGTGATACATCTCTCTCTGCCTCATAGAACTTCCCGAACCTGTCCCCTTTAGCCCATCTTGACAGGAAGTCGACCCCATTTTAGGACGAAAACAGAAACCAGATGAGGACCAGATGAGGACCAGAAGAGGCGTAGTTACAGATAAGGACCAGAACACATGGTGACCGGGTCATATGGACCGCAGAGAAGGGAGAAATTATGAGCAGTACAGTACAGTTGGTCACTTAAACACATGGACATACCGCTGTGCCACTAGCATCTGGGAAACAAGGGGAACTGTGGTTGAATACAAAGGAGCAGCAAATGAAGCTCATCTGTCCCAATGAAGCTAGAGGCTGAACAAAGATGGCTGCAGTGATGTAGTGCTGAGTCACCGCCATCGTGCATAGGTGGCATGCATCTGCGTAAGTATGTGAGTGTGTGTCTGTGCGAGGTGCAGATTTATCACAGATGTATTTATTTAACCTTTATTTAACTAGGCAAGTCAGTTAAGAACAAATTCTTATTTACAATGACGGCCTACCCCGGCCAAACCCTCCCCTAACCAGACGACACTGGGCCAATTGTGCGCCGCCCTATGGGATACACCAGGCTTGAATAGATTTGCTGAGTAACTTTCTCTTGCTGAGACACCCAAAAAACTGAATTTATATGAATTTACATCTTTACATAATCATGAGAAAGGAATCTTCTTAGTCCCTTATGGGACTAGTGGCCCACAGATTTCCATAGTGTTGTCATCAGTCCTATCCAGATGACACAGATGGAGTAAGGATGGGAAGAGGAGTGAGTTGTTCGGGCATTATAGCAATTAGTGTTCTGCTGTGTGAATTTACGAGCCACATGTGAAGCCCTCCGATTAAGAATTATGATTACCTTCCCTCGCTTCCTGCCACCACACCGCTCCTTTTGTCTCCCTCTCTCAATCCTGGCTCAGACACTGTACGTGACACACACACAAACTCTCTCTCTCTCTCTCTCTCTCTCTCTCTCTCCATACCACATCATATGCACATATGCAAACAATATCCTTGCTACTTCAATGAGAGAGGTTATGTATTATGTGTGACTGTAATTGTGTGTGAAGTGGGCTTATAGCTGGTGCTATATATCAATGTGGGTGAGTGTACTGTGAGCATGTATAGGTTCTGTGAGCAGGGCCTAAAATTAACACACGCCACCTGCCAAATGCAGGTAGATTTTGGCATTGGAGGGTAAGATGTCTATTTCACCAGCCACGTTGGAGGGTGGTCAGGGGTCCACAGTGCGAGCATTTCAATCGCATTTGTGAATATAAATAGTAAATGATGATCACATTTATAGCTAAATAAATGCTGCAGTAGTTGTTTTAAAGTATTTCTGCTGTTTTGTTTCATTTCATAGGTGGTAAATTAATTGCAACTACGATCCAGCTGATTCAAATAATCAAAGCTTGATGACTAGTTGGATATTTGAATCAGCTGTGTAGAGCTAGAGCAAAAAGTGTGGGGGGGGGGGGATGGTCCGACTTTGGGAAACTCTGCTTTTGCTTATCCCACCTCGCGCTGCAACACTGCCTGGCTGGGGGCTGTGTGCGCACTTGAAGAGCCGAGTGAAAGATTCGTTTTTAGAAGCGTTGCGCACAGGCATAAAAATTGGTCTAATTTACTTGGGACGCACGTCAACTGAAATAATCCTTTGTTCTTGTGTTTCTTGGCTATTTACATTGTTTTGTTCACAAGCCACGTTGTTTTTGAATGTTTGCGTTTCAACTGCTAGAGAAGAGAAGACAACGCAACTATTAGTCAGATTCTCAATCTCACAGGCACATGAATCTCTAGTCACATTACCACGGTAACCTCCCACCTTTTTTGTTGGTCAAAATAACGGTAATGAAAATATGTAATTCATTGTTATTTTAATATGTTGGTAATAGTTTTGTAAAAGCAATTAGGCAAGCGAGGCAGTGCTGTATCATGAATATAGTCACATGCAAATGAAGCTGTTCGGCCCGACGCGATAGACAAGGGCCAGTCAACCCATCTACCTGCGACTGTATTTATGATACAGAACCGCCTCTTGTTCCCCACGGCTTAATTATCCACCTCATTTTCGAACGGTGCAATAGGCACAGCCAAACAACGGAAGTGATGTATTTTAATTTTTTATTAACAAACAAATATCAACAATGTTCATTAATAAAACAAGTTTTAATTGCCTTTTTGTTTTTCATTTTAGTTAAAGTAGTGCCATACTGTTTAAATGTATATATAAAGTGAACAAAGTTAGGTTTTGAATTAGGTCATTTGCATTTGTTAAAGGGGTAGGTGAACATTTTTGTCTCATCTGTGATATTTTGGTTAAGGCTCAGGTCACAAAAATGATATGAAATTAAACAATGTACCACATTCATTTTCACTAGTAATACATTTGTTTTAGAAACAATACAAAGCATGCTCATCCGTGTTCTTGTTTTAATTATTGTTGAAAACATTTTTATTTTGGCTGGTAAAAAATCTGAGTGGCTGGTAGATTTTTAAAATCTACCTAACACAGTGGCTGGTGGACCAAAAAGGCCCTGTTTGTGAGTGCATTTTATAAAACTTTTCATGTACTCAGATGGGCCAGAGAAAAAGTCCCAATGGACTAAATATAAATATTTACATCATTGCATTTTGTTTATTTCAGGAAGTTTTCAAAAATACTATAAACAGTAGTGGTGCAACGGTTCACAAAACTCACAGTTCGGTACGATACGGTACAGTGGTGTCACGGTAGGGTACGGTTTCGATACATCAACAAAATAAATGCCTGAGAAAATATGTAATTTAGATTTTCCATTTATTATAATAGTAAACATGGGTAGCTTGAATTCCCAGGAGCATATGGAAACAAAGGGACAACAAAAAAACAACAGTGCCTGCCTTGTAACATGAAAAAAAATAGTCATTTAAAACAGAACTTCAACAACAGTGCATAGTCCAGCAGCATATATCTAAATTAAGTCACATAGCAGTGCCTTAAACAAAATAGGACCACTTGAGACTGGTTACTTGAAAAAAAATGAAATGTAATCAGATTTTCAAGTTTTTCTTTAAGAAGATTAGTCTTTCCACATGATCTGCAGTGAGCACAGATTGGTTTACTGTGACTATGTCAGCCGCTGTGGAGAACACCCTCTCGCTAGGGACAGAGGTCCCAGGCTCAGCCAGGTAGCGCCTTGCTAACATGGCAACATGAAGGTATGTTAACTCTTTGGTCTTCCAGGGGAATAGCATCCAGGGGAATACAGTCCACTTCCCTGTATGAGGTCACCTCCTTTTCTGGAGTAGAACCCCTGTCGTCTGCCATCTCTGGAGAGGGCTTGACCCTGCAGAATTAAATTAGATGAAAATTACTATCTCTGAAGTGACTTTAAAAATATGATTTGTTGTTAGAAATATATATCAGACACTATTATGACAATTACAATGATTACTTTATAATTCATTGTTAAATTCCTAATTAATAAAATAATGAATGTCACGTTAACAAAATAAATACAATACCTGTTGTATATTGGTCTCAATTTCTGCTGTGAGTTCATTGACTCTCAGACGAGCAGCAGCATCCATGTACAGCAGGGACTTGAACCGGGGGTCCAAAGTGGTGCTCTTGTGTAAGAAGTCTTGGACACCAGGGTCAGCATATCTAGGCTCCAGGTTAACTCTGATAGCAGTCTTGACATCCCTTACTGCGGGTTCATCTTCATCAGATGCCACCATTGATTTCAGGATCATTGTTTTCATAGGTAGGACCATGGAAACTGATGGAATGTTCTCAGTGCATATAAGTGTTGTGACTGTTTTGGGAGGTTTGCACACTTTGATAACTTCCTCTGCTAGTCTTATGTCATTTTCAGACAAGGTCACAATATCTTTGACATTCTTCCTCACGGCTTGATCAGTCAGTGTAGAATACACCGCCACTTTCTGCTCAAGGTATCTCTCAACCATGTCATGGCTTGAATTCCATCTAGTAGGGACATCTTGGTTTAGTTTGTAGTTTGGCAGCTCCAGCATCTCCTGTTTTGTCTTGAAAACATGTGCAGCAGTTGTGCTTTTATGAAAGAAGGATACCACCTTCCTGATCTTCGCTGGGAGGCGAGAGATTGGATTCACTGACATTGCTTTTTGAGATGCTAGATTAATAACGTGAGCAACGCATCCTAAATGTGGCCCAATCCAGCTAGTGCAACTGTATTTACAGTATTTCTAGCGTTGTCAGTGGTCACAGGAATAGTTACATTATCCCTCTCCAACTTCCACAATGCAACTACTTCTCTTAGCTCTTCCCCCCAAGTTTACACTGGTGTGACTACTCTCAAGGGGACGTGTTTGAAAGACATGGTTTTGTAATCCCCATTCTGCCGTAATGAAATGAACCGTTACAGTAAGGAAGTTCTCTGTAGCCCTAGACGTCCAACTGTCTGTTGTTAGAGCAACAGACCGCGTTTCTGACAACTCGCTCTCAAGTTTTTTTTTGTTGTTGTATAAGGCAGGCATTAATTTCTGGGCAAAATGTGTACGGGAAGGAACAGTGAAGCGCGCTCGACCCACATTATCTACCACAGATATGGGTCTCATACCTGCTGCTATGAATTTTGCTATCGCTGCGTTGATTTCTTTAGCCCTACCGGAGTCAGACGCATATTGTTGTCTGAAGGCTGTGGGGAGAAGTGTTTGCCGTTTAATTTTTTCGCCTAGTCCCACGGATTGGCACTTTGGGGTGATGTCGGCGCAAATGAGTAGTCATGTTACTTGTAATGCCACTCGAATAGGCTATCGGCAAAATGAACTGAGCCTACATGTTGTAGACGTTTTATCCACCACTCGTTGGCAATCCCCGTCATAGTTTATAGGGAAACCTAAATGTTCCCAGACGGCAGACCTGAATGATACTGGGCCGTCTTCTTGTTCTGGCTCGCCAAGTTGCTCCTTTGCATTTAGCTAACTGCTAATTCCTTTATAAGCGAATTGCTGCTACAGCGGTCTCAGCTCTGTTCTCGTTGGAGTGAAATAACTCATGAGCGGAGCTGCAGACAACTATAAACAACTTTATTACTATGTGGATATTTTTCCCACGTTAATTTATACGCCACTGGTTTATGCAAAAAAAATGTTTACAATTAAATATCTATAATATTTATATAGCAATAATATATTATTAATGTATTGTTCGGTTCGCAGTGCGTACCGAACCGTGCACTGTGGACCCTGTACCGGACGGTTCAATACGAATACCGTTTCACCCCTAGTAAGCAGTGAATCAACATTTTACATTTTTGTCACACACACACACACATACACACAGGGGCTGAGGGTCAAATTCTCTAGTCTATTAAAGACAAATTACAGTCTTCCTCTTTACTTACTTACTCACCCTGAGCCAGAGGCTACAGCTGGGAAGTGGGTACAGCAGTTATTAGAGAGAGAGAGGATACAGTAAACTCAGCCACTGCGACTGAGACAATGACGGGAGGATGTAGATGAAGGCGAGTGACCGTAAAGGCCTTGAAGTGACTCTTTCTTTCTCTGCCTTCAGCACCTGCCCATTAGGGGCCTAGGTTAATGACAGGTTGGCCCCTGTGTGGGGCGAGGGGAGGGGGACGCACTCAAAATGAGAGGGCACCCCCGGGAACGAGAGAGGAAAGAGAGTTATTTGCTCCTCTGACAGCCATTCTTACCCCTGGCTACAGGTATGCTTGAGGTACGGAGGGAACCTGTGTGTGTGTGTGTGTGTGTGTGTGAGAGAGAGAATATGTGTAAGAAAGATAAGGTTTGTATTCGTGTGTTTGTGTAGTCACAGTGTGGAGGGGGGTGGGGTGAGGGTGGCAGAGGGGAAAGTTGTCTCCAGTCACCTCATAACTTCACATGAGACTTATGGTCTCCAGCATCTCTGGTTTACCTCAACATCCTCATCAACAGAGAGCGAGAGGAGGGGGGACTCTTTGGCTAGACAGTAGTTTATTTTTTTCCTTTTGAACTAACAATACAATTTGAGTTTGACTTTCATCAACTCAATACTTGTCATTAAAAGGTATACAAAAGCAGAAAAGTGTGTGACAGAGAGAAAAGACAAAGGGAATGAGAGAGGGAGTGACTAAAAGCAAATGAAAGAGCTAGGGTTGCTAACATCCAGAGAGCTGAACTCTGTCCTTTTAATAATTACAAACTTCAAAGGCTGTTTCCTCGTTAAAACAGACATAATTCTCTCCATCCTTTGAAGCAGGAGGAAAAGAGAGAGATGGACAGAGGGAAGGCGCACTGTGTTTGTAGTGCCAAGAATTGAAAGAGAAAGAAACAATGACGAGAGTAATCTCTTAGATGTGTTTGGTGACTAGTTTACAACAAGTGGAGACTGGGACGGGATGGCCATTTCCTTATTCCACAGAGAGAGACCACATCCCTCTTGAAAAGAGATTCGATCGGGAGATAAACATGGAATAATAAGGGTAGACAATAGTGATTCAGAAACGGACTGAAGCTATTTTTTTAAAGGATTGATAATAAAACTAATAGTCTACGATTCTCAGATACATTTTGTACACCCTTTACCACCCCCTGAACCTCAAATAAACACCAATAAATGACGAAGACAAAATCTGGGAGATTAGGTTTTCATATAAAAGTAAAAACACTTGATGTAGAAATAAGACGCATATAACAACCCCATTCATCATAATTCAAACCAGAACAGGAACAAAAAGACACAGGCATAGCCCAGAACTACAGTATAAAACTATTTCATTTTTAATTCTACACAAAAACATTTTTACAGCATTGTATTGTAATCATTGCAGTAAGTAGCAAACGAAAGAAAAGCCACTGCAAAATAGTGTATTAGGAGAGAAAGAAAATAAAAAAAACAGAAAAAGAAAGCACATTTTTGTTGTTTGTTGCAGAGTTAACAGTGAGAAAAACGCTGAATCCAGGTAAGATCTGACAGTTGAAGATAGCGTTCGTTAATCAAGAAATGTTTCATTAGTAACGTTTCCACTGACTGGATGGTTCTGTTTGTACCTGTGCTGTAAGTATGACCGCTGTCACCAAGAGAAAGTAGAGGAAGGGAGAAAAGACAAACAGCAGAGAGACGGAAAAGTATCTCAGAACTCTTGTTTGCATATTGACTAGTGTGTGTCTATGTGTGTGTGTGTGTGGTGGAAGGAAAACTACAGTATTTGTAAATAAGCTCAGTGTCCAAATGTAGAAATATAGAGCAGAAAATCCCCCCTAGTGAGCTTGTGCTGAGAAAAGGCCCGTTGGCCATCTCAGCTATGCACTCATCCTCTCTCCCTAATCTTGCTCTCTATCCCACGGGGATGCAGCATGGAGGGAATACAGTCATGGATTCCTCTAAATTACTAATCACTCTCATGTGTCTGATACCCTCTGACTGCTCTCAGCCCCTTGTAACATGTTAAACACAAACAAGTGTGTGTGTGTGTGTGTGTGTGTGTGTGTGTGTGTGTGTGTGTGTGTGTGTGTGTGAGAGCGAGCTCGGTTTCGCGGAATCTAGTGTCAATGACTAGGACAGTGAGGGTTTGGCTATTGTTGGAACACATTGGGGGAGCATTTGGGGTTGTTGTTGATGGTGAAAGCAAAAAAAAAAACACAAACGTCAATCATCACACCACCTAAGTACAGAGCATGCCCAGTGACCTGCTTAGTGACCTCTGACCTTTCGTTGCCACCTCAGCCTTAATGACGCATCACGGTCTGATTTCTAAGGGGCGGGGGGGTTATGGCCATGAATTAAAACACGACAACAACCACAACAGGATGAACTAAGTGATGACCTGGGGAGCAGAGGGACAATTGGAGAACTGGGGTCAGACATTGTGTCCCACATATAGGTAACTCCCAAAATCAAAGGAAACACTTGAGTAAATGAGGGATACAAAGTATATTGAAAGCAGGCGCTTCCACACAGGTGTGGTTCCTGAGTTAATTAAGCAATTAACATCCCATCATGATCAGGGTCATGTATAAAAATGCCCAGTTGCCCATTATTTTGGCTACCACGGCTAGAAGAGATTTGAAAAAGAGCGCCTGCTAGACTGAAAGAGGGTCTCAAAAAAGCATAGGGGGTTTAAAGAACACTTATGGGAGATTCTGTAGTGGCGCCTGAGACGGCGTTTTCCACCAACAACAACACACCAAATGATGGAATTTCACGTGTAAGAATGGTGTCGCATCCCTCCAATAAAGTTCCAGACACTTGTAGAATCTATGCCATAGTGCACTGAAGCTGTTCTGGTGGCCCACCGCCCTATTAAGACACTTTATGTCATGGTTTCCTTTATTGTGGCAGTTACCTGTACTTCCCCATTGTAATGAATAATACATGGTTGCCGAGGATCCCTTTGGGTGAGTTGCGAGACATGCTGCCAAGGGCTTGGAGGGGGAATGGCAGTATACACATGCAATAGAGATATTTAAAAGCTCTGCAATAGAGATACAGCCAGAGCTGTCAGTATTGAGCAACTCAATCCAATAGGTTGACTGGGAAATCCCAACAAAACAAATATGTCAGCAAGATGAGAGTCTAGCTCTGCTTTTCATCATCGGCTTGTGTCTTTGTGACTGAGTCAAAAGTCTGTGTCCGCTGTGTGCAGTCACACACACACACACACACACACACACACACACACACACACACACACACACACACACACACACACACACACACACACACACACACACACACACACACACACACACACACACACACACACACACACACACACTGCCTTCAGAAAGTATTCACATCCCTTTACTTTTTCCACATTTAGTTATTAAATTGAGATTGTGTGTCACACACAATAACCCATAATGTTAAAGTGGAATTATAAAAAATATATGCATTTTTTTATCTGAAATGTTTTGAGTCAATAAGTATTCAACCCCTTTGTTATGGCAAGCCTAAATAAGTTCAGGAGTTAAAATGTGCTTAAAAACTCACATAAGTTGGACTCGTTCTGTGTTCAATAATAGTGGTTTCACATGATTTTTGAATGACTACCCCGTCATCTCTGTACCGCACATACATTTAGCTAAGGTCCCTCAATCGAGTAGGACATTTTAAGCAGAGATTCAACCACAAAGACAGGGAGGATTTTCAATGCCGTGCAAAGAAGGGCACTGATTGGTACAGTAGACGCTGAATATCCCTTTGAGCATGGTGAAGTTATTAATTAGGCTTTGGAGGGTGTATCAATACACCCAATCACTACAAAGATACAGGCGTCCTTCCCAACTCAATTGCCGGAGAGGAAGGAAACTGTTCAGGAATTTCACCATGAGGCCAATGGTGATTTAAAAACAGTTACAGAGTTTAATAGTTGTGATATGAGAAAACTGAGGATGGATCAACAACATTGTAGATACTCCACAATACTAACCTAAATGACAGAGTGAAAAGAAGAATGTACAGAATAAAAATATTCTAAAACACGCATCCTGTTTGCAACAAGGCACTTAAATAATACTGCAAAAAAATGTGGCAAAGAAATTAACTTTTTGTCCTGAATACAAAGCATTATGTTTGGGGCAAATCCAATACATTACTGAATACCAATCTCCATATTTTCAAGCATTGTGGTGGCTGCATCATGTTATGGGTTTGCTTGTCATCAGCAAGGACTAGGGAGTTTTTCAGGATAAAAAGAAACAGAATACAGCTAAGCACAGGCAAAATCTGATTCAATGTTCTTTCCAACAGACACTGGGAGACAAACTCACCTTTCAGCAGAACAAGAACCTAAAACACAAGGCCAAATCTACACTGGAGTTGCTTACCAAGAACACAGTGAATGTTCTTGAGTGGCCTAGTTACAGTTTTGACGTAAATCTGCTTGAAAATGTATGGCAAGACATACAAAACCAACTTGACAGAGCTTGAAGACTTTTTTAAAGAATAATGGGCAAATATTGTACAATCCAGGTGTGTAAAGCTCTTATATACTTAGCCAAAAAGACTCACAGCTGTAATCACTGGCAAATGTGTTTCTAACATGTAGTCTCAGGGGGGAGAATACTTATTAAGATATAGTAGTGTCATTTTTTTGTATTTTGTTAATAAACGTTACAATTTGTCTTCCACTTTGACATTAGAGAGTTTTGTGTCAATCATTGACCAAAAATGACAATGAAATCCATTTTAATCCCACTTTGTAACAACAAAATGTGTAAAAAGTACCCATACAGACATGTACATACACACACTTATGCACATGCCTACCCCTCAGACAGTACCCCACGTCGAGCCCAGCCCTGACTCAGAGCTGTAAACTCCCCTATCCCATCATCCTAGGCGGTGAATGAGGAAGCCTGACGTGCTAAGACAGGTGTGACATCACAAGTTTCCCTCCCCTTCGACTGCAACAACACACTCCAAATTACATGTCTGGCTCCGTCTCCCTTTGACACGAGACACAGAAGAGAGAAGACAGACAGGATTCCATTCGTACTCTTCACACCTTCCTCACCCCCTCCATGCCCCTCTATGAGACTTTAAATGATGTCTCTAACTACAACACACACACACAACCCCAAGGCTTGGCATGGAGACAGAAGTTTAGCGGTCTCATTAGTAGCAGGAGGAATTCCAATAGATAAATTAGCTATGGAGATGAGAGAGTATCGGCAGTAAATGACACGAGAGAGAAAGAGGGGGAGGGAGGAAGAGAGAGAAGAAAGAGACAGGAAATTCAGTGAGGAAGATGGAGAATATAAAGACAGAGTGAGAGAAAGAATGAAGAAGTGAAGTGTCTTTAAAAATCCCCTTTCACTCCTCAGTGGCATACAGTACAACCATGTAAACTCAGTGTGACTTTATGAACGTCCTGCCGTGTAGCGCATGATGTGACTCGGGAAAACTAAGGCAACTTCTGTTTGTAGGGGGTCCCACTAGGCATGTCGGGGCCCTGTCTCTTTCTCTAGGAGGAGGAAGAGGAGAGGAGGTGGTAAGCGGCATCTCACTGCCTCTCTTTTTAAACGGATCAGCCCTCTTTCAGCTTGGCCTTCCACATTTTGGGCTGAACAACTTTCCCCAAACACATAAAGGTCCAAAAGAGACAGAGGGCGAAGGAGGAGAGGAAAAGAGATGGAGAACAGAAGGGTACATTTTCTCCTGGTGGGCTCCTTTGTGAGACAAGTTGAATGAGATGACGTCACACTGCGATTGCGTCACTCTTCACCCCCCCCCCCCCCCCCAGTCACGCGAGTTTTCCTGCTCTCTAAAGAGTCCGTTCGGAGTTTGCAGCGTTCCTAGTTGCCGGGTGTTACCAAACTTTGCCAGGGGTGTCAGTCGCTTGGCGCGGGTATGACGCTGATGTGGAGGAAGTTATCAGGGTGACTGAGGTGCTCGCTCAGCCACTGCAACGGGGTCTCCAGCAGGGGCTCAATCCCATGGATCAACACCTGGTAGCGCTTGGACTCGTCTGTATAAGGAGAGAGAGAAGGGAGACATGGAGGGAGGGAGGGAGATGGAGGATGAGAGGGAGCTCCAACTTAAAAATCCTTTTGACTTTGTGTCGACTCCATATATTTCTATTTCTACAAAAAGAAATGCTAGAATTTTCTTTAAAACATCACCACTCATAGATTATAGTGTGGGAGTTTGTGTGTGTGTGTGTGTGTGCAAGCGATAGTTAAGTGAGCGTGTGTTTAAGTTGTCCCTCTCACCTCAGAATGACCGAAGCCTCTCGGCTAGCGACAGACAGATTAATCAATCACAGTGACCAGGCCTGACCCAGGGACTGACCAAGGGTCACACAGCAAGACAAATGAGCCTCACTCACTCGGATGGCCCGACGAGGTGTGCACGTGTGTGTTTCTGTGTGTGCGTGAGAGAGAGAGTGTGTGTGCGTGTGTGAGTTAGTATGATAATCTGCATGCGCTCTGTGTTTGGATGTATGGCTACGTGTTTGAAATGTGTGAAAGTTTGCCAGCAGGTAGACTCATCTGAATGGGTGTCCATGTGAGTAAGTCTCAATGAGCATATGTTGTATGTATGTACATCGATGTCTATAAGTTACTGGTTCACTCAAAGCAACAGTAGCCCCACCCCCTCAGAGACACTGGGCCCCAGGTCATGACCTTTCACCCACTCATATCAGAGCACTGAGGGGAAGGGCGGGGTCAAAAACACTAGAGGGGGCCGTAGCCAAGTCATGTAGGAGCTCAGTGTCTATATGACTACACACACATGCACTGACCGTTTCTCCTTATACGGTACCAAAAGATGCATACTGTTGCATGTACACGTAATATCTGAACGACTGTTACAATCGTTAGAAATATCTGTCTGAGTGAAGAATCCAGGGTTAGTAAGAAGCTCCTCAGGCACACCCACCACCTGCAGACTGGTATACAGTATGGAGATACAGTGCCGTGAAAAAGTATTTGCCCCCTTTCTGATTTTCACTATTTTTGCATATTTTTGATAATGATTGTTATCAGATTTTCAACCAAAACCTAATTAGATAAGAGGAACCTGAGTCTACGAAGAACACTTTTTTTTACAAATTTATTTAATAAACAAAATTATGCAACACCCAATACCCCTGAGTGAAAAAGTAATTGCTCCCTCAATAACTGGTTATGCCACTTTTAGCTGCAATGACTGCAACCAAATGCTTCCTGTAGTTGTTGATCACTCTCTCACGTCGCTGTGAAGGAATTTTGGCCAACTTTTGCATGCAGAACTGCTTAACTCAGCGACATTTGTGGGTTTTCAAGCATGAACTGCTTGTTTCAAGTTATGCCACATCTCAATTGGGATTAGGTCTGGACTTTGACTAGGCCATTCCAAAACTTTAAATGAGTTGCTTTTTAGCTATTTTCATGTCGACTTGATTGAGTGTTTGGATCATTGTCTTGCTGTATGACCCACCTGAGCTTCAGCTTCAGCTCACAGATGGATGGCCTGACATTCTCCTGTAGAATTCTCTGATACAGAGCAGGATTCATGGTTCCTTCTATTAAGACAAGTCATCCAGGTCCTGAGGCAGCAAAGCATCCCCAAACCATCACACTACCACCACCGTTGGTATAAGTTTCTTACTGTGGAATGCAGTGTTTTACCTTTGAATCATACAGTGGGGCAAAAAAGTATTTAGTCAGCCACCAATTGTGCAAGTTCTCCCACTTAAAAAGATGAGAGAGGCCTGTAATTTTCATCATAGGTACACTTCAACTATGACAGACAAAATGAGAAAAAAAATCCAGAAAATCACACTATGATTTTTAATGAATTTATTTGCAAATTATGGTGGAAAATAAGTATTTGGTCAATAACAAAAGTTTATCTCAATACTTTGTTATATACCCTTTGTTGGCAATGACAGAGGTCAAACGTTTTCTGTAAGTCTTCACAAGGTTTTCACACACTGTTGCTGGTATTTTGGCCCATTCCTCCATGCAGATCTCCTCTAGAGCAGTGATGTTTTGGGGCTGTTGCTGGGCAACACGGACTTTCAACTCCCTCCAAAGATTTTCTATGGGGTTGAGATCTGGAGACTGGCTAGGCCACTCCAGGACCTTGAAATGCTTCTTACGAAGCCACCCCTTCGTTGCCCGGGCGGTGTGTTTGGGATCATTGTCATGCTGAAAGACCCAGCCACGTTTCATCTTCAATGCCCTTGCTGCTGGAAGGAGGTTTTCACTCAAAATCTCGCGATACATGGCCCCATTCATTCTTTCCTTTACACGGATCAGTCGTCCTGGTCCCTTTGCAGAAAAACAGCCCCAAAGCATGATGTTTCCACCCCCATGCTTCACAGTAGGTATGGTGTTCTTTGGATGCAACTCAGCATTCTTTGTCCTCCAATCACGACGAGTTGAGTTTTTACCAAAAAGTTATATTTTGGTTTCATCTGACCATATGACATTCTCCCAATATTCTTCTGGATCATCCAAATGCTCTCTAGCAAACTTCAGATGGGCCTGGACATGTACTGGCTTAAGCAGGGGGACACGTCTGGCACTGCAGGATTTGAGTCCCTGGCGGCGTAGTGTGTTACTGATGGTAGCCTTTGTTACTTTGGTCCCAGCTCTCTGCAGGTCATTCACTAGGACTGTTTGAGGTTGTGGACAGGTGTCTTTTATACTGATAACAAGTTCAAACAGGTGCCATTAATACAGGTAACGAGTGGAGGACAGAGGAGCCTCTTAAAGAAGTTACAGGTCTGTGAGAGCCAGAAATCTTGCTTGTTTATAGGTGACCAAATACTTATTTTCCACCATAATTTGCAAATAAATTCATTAAAAATCCTACAATGTGATTTTCTGGATTTTTGTTTCTCATTTTGTCTGTCATAGTTGAAGTGTACCTATGATGAAAATTACAGGCCTCTCTCATCTTTTTAAGTGGGAGAACTTGCACAATTGGTGGCTGACTAAATACTTTTTTGCCCCACTGTATGTCTGTAGAACATTCTTCCAAGAGTCTTGATGATCATCCAGGTTCTTCCAGGTGCTTTTTGGATGAGATGACATTATGTCTGACGAAAATCAAACACTGCATTCCACAGTAAGAACCTCATACCAACGGTCAAGCATGGTGGTGGTAGTGTGATGGTTTGGGGATGCTTTACTGCCTCAGAAACTGGACGACCTCTCTTCATAGAAGGAACAATGAATTCTGCTCTGTCTCAGAGAATTCTACAGGAGAATGTCCGGCTATTCATCTGTGAGCTGAAACTGAAGCGCAGCTGGGTCATACAGCAAGACAATGATTCAAAACACACAATCAAGTCTACATGGAAATAGTTAAAAAGCAAAACAAATTTGAAGTTCTGTAATGGCTTAGTCAAATTCCACACCTAATCCACAAATTTGGCTGAGTTAAAGCAGTTCTGCATGCAAGAGTGGGCCAAAATTCCTCCCCATCGATGTGAGAGACTGATCATCAACTACAGGAAGCATTTGGTTGCAGTAATTGCAGCTAAAGGTGCCACAACCAGTTATTGAGTGCCAGGGGGCAACTACTTTTTCACACAGGGGAATTGGGTGTTGCATAAGTTTGTTAATTCAATAAATTAAATAAGAATACATTTTTTGTGTTATTTGTTAACTCAGTTTCCCTTAGTCTAATATTAAGGCCTATTACATTGAAATAACTTGATCCCACTTTAAACCAACTACCGCTCTTGAGAAAGTAAAACAATGACTGCATTACCGATTGTGGCCTGTGTTCATGATGCCGTTCCAGCAATGTACATTTTAACATTTTAGTCATTTAGCAGATGCACTCATCCAGAGCGATTTACAGGAGCAATTAGGGTTATGTGCCTTGCTCAAGGGCACATTGTCAGATGTTTCACCTAGTTGGCTCTAGGATTTAAACCAGCGACCTTTCAGTTGCTGGCCCAACATTCTTAACCGCTAGGCCGCCCTAAGTACAGCCATACATAGCAATTTATATGTATAGTCTATGATCACAGATACAATCACACACATACGATCAATACACTCACAAGTACTGACATTCATATTGCAATCACACTTTCTTCCACATACTGTGCCACTGGTGACAGTAGCAGGCACACGTGGGGGGAGGTGGGGCGCTCCCCTGACACTCACTATGACAAGGGAAATTCATCCCAAATATACACAGCTTGAATACCTGCACACAGAATGTATGGTCTGGTAGGCCCTCTTATGGTTGTCATGTCTTTTTCAGAGGGTGGAGACCAAGGTGATTAATTTGTATTTCTCCTCTGAAACGTTGTGAAAGCACTGTGTCATAGTGGACGAATTTTGAGTCCTCTAGATAGAATTCTATTGTGTATTTCCCATGGATCCTTCTATACTGTGGCCAGAAGGCATGGTCCCCTAGGTTTTACTGGAACGTGACATAATATTAGGGCACTTAGGAAGACTGACAGAGATGTTTTCACATCTGAATCACACTATGCTGCTGTGAGCCATTAACATGGACTGTGTTCCAAATGGAACCCTATTCCTGTCATAGTGCACTACTTTTGACCAGAGACCTATGGGCTCTTGTCACAAGTAGTGCACTATTTAGGGAATAGGGTGCCATTTGGGATGCATGCATGGTTGTTATACATTACTATAGTGTTTTGGGATTGGGGCCAATCAAGTTGTGTTTGATTAATGTTAATGGCATTAATCAAAACACATAACTTTATTGGCCCCAATCCCAAAACACTATAGTAATGTATAACAACCATGCATGCATCCCAAATGGCACCCTATTCCCTAAATAGTATGTATAACTCCATAACAACGTATTTCTAAAGAGGAATATTGACCACCATATTTTGAATAAAAATAAAAGATGACAAATTTTCACACTCATGAACACACACTGCGGTTGAGTATTGCGGCGACTAACAGTCAAGACATGATGTTTTGTTACTTAAGTATAGCCAAGTCCAATTTAAGAAGGCCGCAATCCCATTCATCCCTGCAGTGAGGCCAGCCAAGACTAAACAGTTACACCAGAACTCAACCAACACACTGACCGGCCAATAAGAAATGTGTGTATGTTAGGGGGAACTGACAGATATAAATCTATCAATAAATCTCTCTAGATCTGAAAAACATGTTTGTCTTATGATGTCTCATAAGAGTAATTTCCTTCAGCAATTAGGTAGTTTGTTCTTTCATGAATAAACTCCTCAACTGCATTTCAAAGAAAGAACAGGGAAATAGAGTTTGCAGGTATACAATAAACAGACCATAAGGTATTGACTTGGAGACCTCTGTCTCATTTCTGCCTCCCCCTACTCAACACCTAACACACCCACCGTCCCTCATATCAAACTAACCACTGAAACCCAGAACACCCCCGCTCTCTGAACAGTGAGACGGCCCGTTTGATGAGAAGAGACTGGATTCGCTATTGATACTGACTGTGGTGTTCTGTGTGGGCGGATTGGCCAATAGTTTCACTCCTTTGTTCTGTGGGCTGTACCATGAATGAGTAAAATCAATAAGAGGGGTGAGTAGGCGACTATTGGTGGCGCGTGGGCTTGTCAGTCGGGGGGATTTCTGCATTCTCCACTTATTATAAATATCACCACAAAAACAGTTTTTCTTTATAAAAGAAACATGTCACATTTGTAAAGGACATGACGGGGGATTTTTCAGAAGGCTTTGACCCGCCGAGGCAACTATTTCTGAGGCTTGTGCAACTGAACTTATCCTGCGTCATTCATGGGGAGAAACGTGTTACTGTTCAGACATATCTCTCCTGTCTCTAACCCAGTTAAACCATGTCTAATACCTTGGTCAAAACAAAGCGTTCGCAGACGTCAAAGCTGACCAACCGACTGCTAATCAGAATAAGATGCTGACGTCCAATTTTCCTGCGTGGGTGGAAGAACGTCGGTCCGGTCCGGTAACAGTACGACTCATCTGAGTATCATGCTGCCATATGCTGGGAATCCCCAGTTAATATAACCCCTGGTTACATGTTTCGTTGGGTTAGTTCAGTTTGACGTGTTTCGGGAGTGCTTGAAGGGCCATCAAGGGTTCCAGACAAAACAGAGGGGAATGTTTTAAAAAATTTGGTTTGATGTTTGAAACATCACAGAGTCGAGTGCTGGGACGTCCTTATCCGATAGGTACTCACAGGGAATCGGGTCCCCAGAATACGTCTGTGAACAATGCCACCATTAGGCTGCCTGAGTACCCCACCCAGTCCCTCTAATCCAAACACACCGCTATAATCCCCCGCTATCACACACCCATCTACCCAGTGAGGAAGAGAGGGAAACGCAACAAACGACGGGAGACAAAGCAGCACTTTCACCTTTATCAAGCCAAGCCACCACCCTCCTCAGAGGAGAGGAGAGAAGGAATTAAGAAGAGAGAGAAATGGATAAAAGAGATTATATAAGTACAAGAAGGGGATGAAAAGAAAATATAGCGATTCTTGATAAAGCAAGAGAGAGTGGGAGAGAAGGAGCGAGCAAGACGTGAGGGAGGCAGACAGAGAGCGAGAGAAAGAGATGCAGGCAGTCAGGCAGACAGAGCAGAAGTAATGGTAGTGGTGCATTGCTCCATGCAGGTGATTCTCCTGCAGGTCCTCTGTCTCACAGCTCCATTGTCTGCTTATCTACTTCCTCTGCACAGCCCTCCAGACACTACCTGTTTAGGCTGCCTCTCTCTCTCTTTCTCCATCGCTCCCTCTTCTCTACATCTAGCGCCGCTCCTCATTCCACTATGTATTTTCTTCCCCTCCCCCTTGCTTTTCACTCTTTCACATGAGGGCGACTATTTTCCCTCCTCGACCCTCTCCCGTGTTTTATCTCTAAAAGTCCTCTTTTACTGTGTAAATAAAATAGACCTACATGGCTGATGTCTTTTATCCTCTGGCTTCCTGTGAGATGCAGAGCACCCTTTGATAGCACAGTGAGGAAGAAACAGGTCTGCTTTCTCTTGTGTGTGTGTGTGTGTGTGTGTGTGTGTGTGTGTGTGTGTGTGTAAGAGAGGTATATGTAGTATAGGTGTAATTAGTGTAGTGCAATGTCTATGAGTAGGTAAGTACCGTCGTTGGATATGGCCACGGGGTACACCTCCTTCAGCAGATCCCCCAGCGTGTGTGTGTAGCCGTCGGGCGAGATGGGGCGAAACAACTTCTGGATGAACGGCCTGTCACTCATCGTCTACACGGAGAGTGTGGAGAGGAATCAGAGCATGACAAATAAATTACATACAGTGCCTTCGGGAAGTATTCACATCCCTTGACATTTTCCACATTTTGTTGTGTTATAGCCTGAATTTAAAATTGATTAAATTGAGATTGTGTACCAGTGATCTACATGCAATACCCCACAATGTTAAAGATTAACAACTGTAATGTCTTGAGTCAATAAGTATTCAACCCTTTTGTTATGGCGAGCCTAAATACATTCAGGAGTAAAAATGTGCTTAAAAAGTCACAATAAGTTGCATGGACTCACTCTGTGTGCAAAAATATTGTTTACATTAATTTTGTAATGATTACCCCATCTCTGTACCCCACACATACAATTGTATGTAAGGTCACTCGGTTGAGCAGTGAATTCAAGCACAGATTCAACCATAAAGACCAGGGAGGATTTCAAATGCCTTGCAAAGTAGGACACCTATTGGTAGGTGGGTAAAAATGGGTAAAAATGAAAAAAGCTGACACTGAATATCCCTTTGAGCCTGGTGAAGTTATTAATTAGGATTTGGATGGTATATCAATACACCCAGTCACTACAAAGATACAGGCGTCCTTCCTAACTCAGTTGCCAGAGAGGAAGGAAACCGCTCAGGGATTTCACCATGAGGCCAATGGTAATTTTAAAACAGTTACAGAGTTTAATGGCCGTGACAGGAGAAAACTGAGGATGGATCAACAACATTGTAGTTACTCCACAATACTAACCCAAATGACAGATTGAAAAGAAGTCTGTACAGAAAACAAATATTACAAAGCATGCATCCTGTTTGCAATAAGTTACTTAATTTATTACTCAAGTACTTTTATGCAATAGCTTGACAAAGCCACACAATAGCTCCAATGTAAGAACATAAAATGAAGTGCTTATTCTAGGCTACAAGTCATGACTCGATTATTTCTGGCACTGACCAAAGCCCTCGGGAACTGCGCCCAAAATGAATATACAACTAAATAAGCCAAAGTCTCTGATGATTCAATCACAGGCTACTCCAGTGATAAAAGTTAGGTGCAATTAATCATTTCATACATGAGGGTAGCCTCATGATATCTCTCAATATTGGCCGCCATTAACTGGATATTTGAGTGATAAAGTGAACTATACCTGACGAGTGGTTTAGGTTAATTTTCCCATCCTTTGTGGGCTCTGCCTGTCAATCAACAAAAGGGTGCATTTGCCGATGTACTGTTAGCTGTGTTTACAATCTTTACTTTGCAAGCTACCAGTAGAAACTTAGAACTTATCCTCTCCAACTGCAGCGTAGACCTATCTAGTGAAGTTAGCTAACATTATCCTCTTTTTAACATTGTTTTTAAGCGTTTAATTATGATTGCTGCTGACAGACATGACAGGCACTGAGGTAAAAAAATATAATTGGCTAGCTAATAACAGATTACGTCAATATGGCTAGGTAACAAGCTAACTTTCAGTAGACAAACTAGATGGCTATATTTGCTTGCCATCTATAGTAGTGATGACAGTAGTCTGACTGACAACTTCACCAGCACGAGGACTTGCCGATGTCAAGCTCTTTCCAAAAGCCTAATCTCTGATGATGCAAACTAAATGACACGTTGTTTGGTTAGCTAGCTAGTTACATTTCAAATGGATAGGCTACCCTCACGCATCTGAAATTACATGATCAATTGATGTTTAATGATCATCAAAAGCACTCTGTTACTTGCTGTATAACTCTGACAGAGCTAAATGTGTGCAATTTATTTGCATGGAATAATCTAAAATGTCTAGTTCTGTCTATGCTCTTCAAGAGGTGATGATAATACAACCAAGAAGTTATAACATTTAACAATCCCCTGAAAATGGCATGCAGTTGTCAATGGTTTTAGTGGAGCTGGGGGTCTCCTTGCCCCCCAGCAGCAAAATCGAACGCTCTGCACCGTTTTGAGACGTTTTATTGATAACAACCTATTGAAGACAAGAGTCCACCTACAGACACATCTACTAAAATATTAAAAGTGGTGCTTGCTACCCAGTCTCTGATCTGAGGGCACATGAGAAAGGTGACGCTCGCTGGATATGGTCCAGAAGATCAGGCGTTCGTACACGGACACCGGCGATCGGGTTGCTATCAGTTCTGGGAAACCAGTTTGTCTATCAGTTCGGGGAAACCAGGAGCCTCTGAGGTGACAAACAGGGTGACAAACGGCGAGTCTGACACACAATAGCAACTAATCATGGGAGCTGTGAAAAGGAAACCGGCAAAGGGAGGGTTCGAGTAACGGAGCGGTAACTAACACCGCCGGGCGTGAGGTAGGGAAGGTGACTCTAAAGGCGCGAAGCTGGCTCTTGGGTTACCAGAAAGAGTGACTCACCGACAGGAAGCGTAGAGTTTGTGTGGGATTATGCCAGGAGCTGGAGTGGAGAGAGTGCGATAAGTGACAGCTACTTCGTTGCATTTTTAAAAACCGCCATGAATAATTGACCCGGGTACCATACAAAGAGGGGGCCATTGATCCTGGATAGAAGTGCGATACTCTTGGACAGAGACACTTTCTTTTCAGTTTGTGTGACACCAGAGCTAGCAGAGTACCACCTGGCGACACCCAAGAGCGATGCGTCATTAACTCTCCGACGATGAGAGGTCAGGGGAAAAGAGACTCGCTCTCCCTGACTGAAGCGAGCAAAGGAACTCAACCCATAGCCTAATTGCCGGTGTGGATTCAATCCGACTAATTGACAGTAAACTGGTGGCTGAGGTGCACAAACGTAAATCAATATAATAATAATAATTTTTGGCCCGTGACATGAATGGGCAGAAGCGGAGGGAGGAGTGCCCTTCTCAAATGGAACAGTAATATGCGCCGCTCGGTCATGTTGTCAACAAGGCAGCATGGTGCATCGTCTAGAAACATATAAACTCAGCAAAAAAGAAACGTCCCTTTTTCAGGACCCTGTCTTTCAAAGATAATTCGTAAAAATCCAAATAACTTCACAGATCTTCATTGTAAAGGGTTTAAACACAGTTTTCCATGCTTGTTCAATGAACCATAAACAATTAATGAACATGCACCTGTGGAACGGTCGTTAAGACACTAACCGCTTACAGACGGTAGGCAATTAAGGTCACAGTTATGAAAACTTAGGGACACTAAAGGGGCCTTTCTACTGACTCTGAAAAAAACCAAAAGAAAAATGCCCAGGGTCCCTGCTCATATGCGTGAACGTGCCTTAGGCATGCTGCAAGGAGGCATGAGGACTGCAGATGTGGCCAGGGCAATAAATTGCAATGTCCGTACTGTGAGAAAGCCTAAGACAGAGATACAGGGAGACAGGACGGACAGCTGATCGTCCTCGCAGTGGCAGACCACGTGTAACAACTTTCTGCACAGGATCGGTACATCCGAACATCACACCTGCGGGACAGGTACAGGATGGCAACAACAACTGCCCGAGTTACACCAGGAACGCACAATCCCTCCATCAGTGCTCAGACTGTCTGCAATAGGCTGAGAGAGGCTGGACTGAGGGCTTGTAGGCCTGTTGTAAGGCAGGTTCTCACCAGACATCACCGGCAACAATGTCGCCTATGGGCACAAACCCACCGTCGCTGGACCAGACAGGACTGGCAAAAAGTGCTCTTCACCGACGAGTCGCGGTTTTGTCTCACCAGGGGTGATGGTCGGATTCTCATTTATCGTCGAAGGAATGAGCGTTACATCGAGGCCTGTCCTCTGGAGCGGGATCGATTTGGAGGTGGAGGGTCCGTCATGGTCTGGGTCAGTGTGTCACAGCATCATTGGACTGAGCTTGTTGTCATTGCAGGCAATCTCAACGCTGTGCGTTACAGGGAAGACATCCTCCTCCCTCATGTGGTACCCTTCCTGCAGACAGGAATGATTTCCTGCAAGACAGGAATGTCAGTATTCTGCCATGGCCAGCGAAGAGCCCGGATCTCAATCCCATTGAGCACGTCTGGGACCTGTTGGATCGGAGGGTGAGGGCTAGGGCCATTCCCCCCAGAAATGTCCGAGAACTTACAGGTGCCTTGTTGGAAGAGTGGGGTAACATCTCACAGCAAGAAGTGGCAAATCTGGTGCAGTCCATGAGGAGGAGATGCACTGCAGTACTTAATTCTTATGGCTGCAATCTCGTTTACGGGTTGATGTGACAACAGCCAGTGAAAGTGCAGGGTGCCAAATTCAAACAACAGAAATCTCATAATTCAAATTCCTCAAACATACATGTATCTTATACCATTTTAAAGGTAATCTTGTTGTTAATCCCACCAAAGTGTCCGATTTCAAATAGGCTTTACGGTGAAAGCACCACAAACTATTATGTTAGGTCACCGCAAAATCACAGAAAAACACAGTAATTTTTCCAGCCAAAGACAGGAATCACAAAAAGCAGAAATAGAGATGAAATTAATCACTAACCTTTGATGATCTTCATCAGATAACACTCATAGGACTTCATGTTACACAATACATATATGTTTTGTTCGATAAAGTTCATATTTATATCCAAAAACTTCAGTTTATATTGGCGCCATGTTCAGAAATGACTCCAAAATATCCGGAGAAATTGCAGAGAGCCACGTCAAATAACATAAATACTCATCATAAACTTTGATGAAAGATACATGTTTTACATAGAATTAAAGATACACTTGTTCTTAATGCGAACGCTGTGTCAGATTTCAAAAAGCTTTACGGCAAAAGCACAATATAAAATAATCTGAGAACAGCGTTCAGCCACAAAAGGAAGCCATACAGTTACCCGCCAAATTGTGCAGTCATCAAAACTCATAAAAAGCATTATAAATCTTCACTTACCTTTGCTGATTTTTGTCGGAATGCACTCCCAGGACTCCCACAAGAAATGTTCGTTTTGTTCGGTAATGTCCATTATTTATGTGCAAATAGCTATTTTTGTTAGCGTGTTTGGTAAACAAATCCAAAGTCTGGAAATGCGTTCACTAAAAGCAGACAAAATGTCAAAAAGTTCCGTAACAGTCAGTAGAATTGAATCAATCTTTAGAATGTTTTTAACATAAATCTTCAGTAACGTTCCAACTGGAGAATTACATTGACTTCAGATTTGTGATGGAACAGAGCTCCCTCTCATGTGAACGCGCATGGTCAGAGCATGGTCAGGTCATGATACACCTGACTAATTCCTGTCTCCTTCGGCCCCACTTCACAGTAGAGGCATCAGACAAGGTTCTACAGACTGTTGACATCTAGTGGAAGCCGTAGGAAGTGCAAACTTATCCATATCCCACTGTGTATTCAATAGGGGCTTGGTTGAAAATCGTCCAACCTCAGATTTCCCACTTCCTGTTTGGATTTTTTCTCAGGTTTTTGCCTGCCATATGAGTTATGTTATTTTCACAGACATCATTCAAACAGTTTTAGAAACTTCAGAGTGTTTTATATCCAATACTAATAATAATATGCATATATTAGCAACTGGGACTGAGGAGCAGGCAGTTTACTATGGGCACCTCTTGGCACCTTTCATCCAAGCTACTCAATACTGCCCCTGCAGCCATAAGAAGTTAATGCAGCTGGTGGCCACACCAGATACTGACTGTTACTTTTGATTTTGACCCCACATTTGTTCAGGGACACATTATTCCATTTCTGCTAGTCACATGTCTGTGGAACTTGTTCAGTTTATGTCTCAGTTGTTGAATCTTGTTATGTTCATACAAATATTTACACATGTTAAGTTTGCTGAAAATAAACGCAGTTAGTTGACAGTGAGAGGATGTTTCTTTTTTTGCTGAGTTTCTCTCTTTTCCATAAATTATATGTTTGAATTTTCAAACTAGATTTCATTGGGAAGGCAATTACTCCACATGCTTAATCTAGTCTTGGCTACGTCACTTTTGTTTTGAGCCTACTTCACCGTGGGCTTTGAACGGGAGCCAGCCCGGTACAAAATGAATGCTATTCACTTTTCACCTGGTGTAAACTCTTCCCATCCGGCCCAGATAATCAAATCCCCTCCACTGAGGGGGTCAGTTGGAGAGAAAGCTTGACCACTTTTCCCAATGAGCCCAAGACCTTCCACTGGTAAATAAAAATTCCAAGGGGATTTTTTTGGAGCTCTCATTTCCCTCAGCCACTGAGGCACCATGTAATGTACAGTATACATGTAGGCTACCTCATGTAATTGGATGTCTCCCTCTCCTCCATGGAGGAGCCAATCTGTTTAGCTTAAACATCATAATCATAACACCTAGGTCTATAGCTTAACACTATACTGTAGCCTACAATATGCCATGGGTTTGATTCCCTTTCCATTCATTCTATTCCAGCTTGTCCTAATTTCTCCCACAGTAGTCCACACACACACAACAGGGAAAAATAATATTGAAGAATATTTTGTAGGCCTGGGTATTCTGAGTGTTATGTAACATAATAAGTGAGCAAGAAATTCTTGCAACAGTATGCCCAGTGGCTTTCACATCTGTTGCCTTAACACCCACAAGCAGGGCTTGTAAACAGATGTGTCACTGTAAAATCATCCCCTAGAGACATTTAAGAAACTATCAACCTAGTTTCCTAGAAGGTGCCTCTCAAAACCAACATAAAAAAAGGTTAGTGGGGCTGCCATTCGATTGATGAGTAAACATTTAGTCACAGGAGAAAAAGGCATACCTGCCGAGAAACAATGTAACCGGTCTATAATACAAGCATCCCACTGGGCACAGACATCAGTTCAACGTCTAGTTTTGATTTACATTTGGTTGAGTTGTCAACTAACGTAAATTCAAAAAACAAATTCACCATGTCATTCGATTTAGGTTAAAAGTTGGGAAAGAAAAATACGAAATGCCCTTTACATTAATGACTTTTTGCAAATCCAATCAGTTTTCCACAATGATTCAACGTCATCACATTGATCTTTTGGGTTGAAATTACACGGAAACAACGTTGATTCAACCTGTTTTTGCCCAGAAGGATTATCATTTTCACTTTCCGCAAGATTGAGTGGCTCTGGCACTTTGTAACACAGTGGCGTCACTTTTAGAGCGGGAAACTGGCGGCCGATTAAGACTGGCGCGAAGACACGCACAGACACAGATAAATCCATCCCCTCGAAATCTCTTCCCTTTTCCATAAGGAACACAGTCTAGGGGAAGTGAGTGCTCTGTTATTTAGAGTCAATGTTGTCATTAATTCTGTCTGCATCAAAAGCAGCACGTTATTTACACTAAAGACCGCAATTTGCCATTAAGGGGGGCCTGCAGGTTGAAATATAGTCATCAATCGTGACTTCTGCATCCGGACCCGGATAGCTTTGTCCGCCGTTGGTTCAGTTAACTTTGGAGTACACAACTACATTTCTGTCTAGACCCAAGGAGTCCTGTTGCGCATGGTGCGTCTGTGGTTTTACAACCACTGTTTTATTATTGTGTTGAACCGTTTTATTATAGGCAAAATAAAAAACGATTTGTTGAAGTGTGAAATTAGTTACATATGTACCTAGTTTTGGGACACAACATTGGGAGTCTGTATTGGTTGTCCAACTAATACAGAGACTTCCAATGTTGTGTCCCAAAGCAAATTAGTACCAAGCTTCTGTTTAATTTTGCTTGTATTTTTTTTTTGAAAGCCATATAAGCACGTGACAGAATTGGCCACAATATTATAATTGAAGACTAGGCATTACATCGCATTTTCCTGGAAGTTGCAAAAAATATTCATCATCTCATTTTGTGGTAACATTTTGTTTCCTTTACCAACTAAGTCAATATAGGCCAAGACGTTTTTATAATGTTTTAGTCAACACTTGAATGATATGTTTTAGTCAACACTTAAATGATATATTTTATTGTTCTGTTTGGTCGTCTTTAATTTTGAATAGATTTATGATTGTAACATTCCAGTAAAAACATTGATGAGAGATTTCATGGGCATAAAGGCTGACATCTGTTATAACACAGCAGCAAAGCCCTGACAACCTACTCTGATTCCCCTGGAGAAATTTCCACATCAATCTATACTCATTTGTTTATTCTTGTTGAGAAGAGATGGCCTCAAATACTATGGAATAAGGTAGGCAAAGCTATATACCAGTCGAGCTGATCCGAGGGCTTATTGAATGCAGTCTTGGGTAAAATCATGCCCATTCCAGGCGCGCCGTTTCCCCACACAGTTTTCCTACACTATGGGATACACATGGCCTAATGTTTTCCAGACCTTCAGGGCGAGACACTGGTGCTTATTCATCATTTTGAGGGAATTTCATCTGAGTCATGGATGCGCGGGATCCCCCTTAGGAATTCACCTGTGCCCGCGTGCATCCCACGGTTTGGGAACGCTTCATTTGAGTTGCCCACATCCAACTATATACTAGTCAAACTAAACGATGGCCAAGCACACGCTCAGAACAAACATTAGGCTAACACATTTGTAGTTTAATGGGTGGGTGATATCTGGGAAAAGATGAGGATTGTTTGATTTATCTGCTGTTATCAAAGGAGTTTGACAAAATAATTTTTGGAGGGAAAAAGTTATTCACTCAACATCTCCAGGAAACATTTTTGCAACTGAGCACTTCTGTAGGGTTGTTTCTGTCACTGGATCACAATAAATTACAAGCTTACTAACAAATAAAAAGTTGCTCAACAGCAGCCCACTTTAATCATAACCGTAGGACTAGGCGGTATCCTATTCATGAAGCGCCTTACTAGTCAGTCATACAGCACCATCTACGGGACAGTTCAGGTACTAGACTGCATCGTCATAATACCAGGCAGTGGAGTGACAATTAATTCATGATTGTGTTGATAAGTGGTTTGTGCTGCACATTTCAGTTGTAACATTATATTTCTGTGTACTGCATATTTTGTTTCATTTTTACTCTGATTTTCATATTCACTTAATGCTTTCTCATATTCCTAAAAGCACTATCATGTTCTATCTGCTTATCAGATGATAAAAGAGTATTCTTTCATTACTATGCATTGCCGTATTTGCGATCTGCCGTATTCTTTTGATTGCATCGATGACATCATCTATTAACAGTACCAGTGATGCCGCACTGCAGGTCACACTGGCTGTGATGTCAAAAAGGTACGTATTAGCCCATTTACCAGGTATATCCTGAAGGGGATGTAGCGGAAGCCTCCCTCCTCTGTGGGGTATTCCATCAGCTTGCGGTTCATGGCCCAGAACTGGTCAAACTTATCTGAGGAACACAACACAACTACATTTACATACAAACTGTCCCCATCTCCTTTAATGTTTTTAAACCAGCTCTACGAGCCTTCTGAAACCCTGGTAACCTTTCCTGGTTTCTAACTCCCCTGCCCTGTATCTCACTTTCACACAATTTTAGCTTTTGAAATATTTCAGATCTGTTTTCTCTTCTGGGTGGAGTTGTAACTGTCTCTTTCTCTCTCTGTTTCTGGTCTGGTTTGGTTATGGAATCCTCCAAAAGAGTATATTTTGGTAAGTGAGAAGAGAAAAAAGCTTTGCAGCTGAGGCAAAGACACTGTTCAGAGAGCGTGGGTGGCATGGTTTTGACTAGTTGGCTTGGGGGTGTGTAAGTTGTTGAGGAGAGGGGAAAAACAAGGGTACAGAGTCTAAAAAGTCAATACTTACATACAGTGGGGAGAACAAGTATTTGATACACTGCCGATTTTGCAGGTTTTCCTACTTACAAAGCATGTAGAGGTCTGTAATTTTTATAATAGGTACACTTCAACTGTGAGAGACGGATTCTAAAACAAAAATCCAGAAAATCACATTGTATGATTTTTAAGTAATTAATTTGCATTTTATTGCATGACATAAGTATTTGATCACCTACCAACCAGTAAGAATTCCGGCTCTCACAGACCTGTTAGTTTTTCTTTAAGAAGCTCTCCTGTTCTCCACTCATTACCTGTATTAACTGCACCTGTTTGAACTCGTTACCTGTATAAAAGACACCTGTCAAAACACATTCAATCAAACAGACTCCAACCTCTCCACAATGGCCAAGACCAGAGAGCTGTGTAAGGACATCAGGGATAAAATTGTAGACCTGCACAAAGCTGGGATGGGCTACAGGACAATAGGCAAGCAGCTTGGTGAGAAGGCAACAACTGTTGGCGCAATTATTAGAAAATGGAAGAAGTTCAAGATGACGGTCAATCATCCTCGGTCTGGGGATCCATGCAAGATCTCACCTCATGGGGCATCAATGATCATGAGGAAGGTGAGGGATCAGCCCAGAACTACACGGCAGGACCTGGTCAATGACCTGAAGAGAGCTGGGACCACAGTCTCAAAGAAAACCATTAGTAACACACTACGCCGTCATGGATTAAAATCCTGCAGCGCACGCAAGTTCCTCCTGCTCAAGCCAGCGCATGTCCAGGCCCGTCTGAAGTTTGCCAATGACCATCTGGATGATCCAGAGGAGGAATGGGAGAAGGTCATGTGGTCTGATGAGACAAAAATAGAGCTTTTTGGTCTAAACTCCACTCGCCGTGTTTGGAGGAAGAAGAAGGATGAGTACGACCCCAAGAACACCATCCCAACCGTGATGCATGGAGGTGGAAACATCATTCTTTGGGGATGCTTTTCTGCAAAGGGGACAGGACGACTGCACCGTATTGAGGGGAGGATGGATGGGGCCATGTATCGCGAGATCTTGGCCAACAACCTCCTTCCCTCAGTAAGAGCATTGAAGATGGGTCGTGGCTGGGTCTTCCAGCATGACAACGACCCGAAACACACAGCCAGGGCAACTAAGGAGTGGCTCCGTAAGAAGCATCTCAAGGTCCTGGAGTGGCCTAGCCAGTCTCCAGACCTGAACCCAATAGAAAATCTTTGGAGGGAGCTGAAAGTCCGTATTGCCCAGCGACAGCCCCGAAACCTGAAGGATCTGGAGAAGGTCTGTATGGAGGAGTGGGCCAAAATCCCTGCTGCAGTGTGTGCAAACCTGGTCAAGAACTACAGGAAGCGTATGATCTCTGTAATTGCAAACAAAGGTTTCTGTACCAAATATTAAGTTCTGCTTTTCTGATGTATCAAATACTTATGTCATGCAATAAAATGCAAATTAATTACTTAAAAATCATACAATGTGATTTTCTGGATTTTTGTTTTAGATTCCGTCTCTCACAGTTGAAGTGTACCTATGATAAAAATTACAGACCTCTACATGCTTTGTAAGTAGGAAAACCTGCAAAATCGGCAGTGTATCAAATACTTGTTCTCCCCACTGTATGTGTGTGTGTATGTGTGTGGGGCCCTCACCGTTCTGCAGACCCATCCACAGCTGCTTGTGGTCTTTCTTCTGCATGTCGTTGATGACCTGGCTCTTGTGTTTGAGGGCATCCGCCTCCTTGATGCTGGACATGAAGTGGGCCTCGATCACAGAGTTAGAGGGGCAGTGGAGCAGGTCACGCTCTGGGAAATTCTACCTCAGAGAAACCACACAGGCAGGACTGCTTTTTAGCACTGTATACCAAGGGTTGGAAC
The DNA here is from genome assembly GCF_045679555.1 of Salvelinus alpinus. Taxonomy (NCBI): domain Eukaryota; kingdom Metazoa; phylum Chordata; class Actinopteri; order Salmoniformes; family Salmonidae; genus Salvelinus; species Salvelinus alpinus. Next base: position 44,690,027 of record NC_092089.1, on the reverse strand, counting down.
CGGTTCAGGGAACAGAACCGAAAACTGGAAAATAACATTTTTCAAGGAACAAAAGTGATCCATACTGTTTCAGGAATAGAACCGTAATTTTAAAATCATGGGAACCGGTTAATAGCGTACTTTTACGTTCCAGGCATTTTTTTCTAGTCCCACAACAAAACACAATAAAGTCCTCACGCTGTCACTCAGGAAAGTTACATAACTAGTGCCTCCAGAGATGCAACCTCTCTTATCGTCACTCAATGCCTAGGTTTAGCTCCACTGTACCCACACTCTACCATACCCGTCTGTACATTATGCCCTGAATCTATTCTACCACGCCCAGAAATCTGCTCCTTTTACTCTCTGTTCCCAACGCACTAGACGACCAGTTTTGATAGCCTTTAGCCATACCCTCATCCTACTCCTCCTCTGTTCCTCGGGTGATGTAGAGGTTAACACAGGCCCTGTGTGTCCCCAGGCGCTCTCATTTTTTGACTTCTGTAACTGTAAAAGCCTTGGTTTCATGCATGTTAACATCAGAAGCCTCCCCCCTAAGTTTGTTTTACTCACTGCTTTAGCACACTCGCCCAAATCAAATGTATTTATAAAGCCCTTCTTACATCAGCTGATATCTCAAAGTGCTGTACAGAAACTAGAGGTCGACCGGAATGGCCGATTAATTAGTGCCGATTTCAAGTTTTCATAACAATCGGAAATCGGTATTTTTGGACACCGATTTGGCCGAATTATGTATATTTTTACACCTTTATTTAACTAGGCAAGTCAGTTAAGAACACATTCTTATTTTCAATGATGGCCAAGGAACGGTGGGTTAACTGCCTTGTTCAGGGGCAGAACGACAGATTTTTACCTTGTCAGCTCGGGGATTCAATCTTGCAACCTTACGGTTAACTAGTCCAACGCTCTAACCACCTGCCTCTCATTGGACTCCACGAGGAACCTGCCTGTTACGCGAATGCAGTAAGAAGCCAAGGTAAGTTGCTAGCTAGCATTACACTTTTCTTATAAAAAACAATCAATCAATCATAATCACTAGTTAACTACACATGGTTGATGATATTACTAGTTTATCTAGCGTGTCCTGCGATGCATATAATCGATGCGGTGCGCATTCGCGATAAAGGTACCTAACCATTTACATCAATGCCTTTCTTAAAATAAATACACAGAAGTATATATTTTTAAACCTGCATATTTAGCTAAAAGAAATCCAGGGTAGCAGGCAATATTAACCAGGTGAAATTGTGTCACTTCTCTTGCGTTCATTGCACGCAGAGTCAGGGTATATGCAACAGTTTGGGCCACCTGGCTTGTTGCGAACTAATTTGCCAGAATTTTACGTAATTATGACATAACATTGAAGGTTGTGCAATGTAACAGGAATATTTAGACTTATGGATGCCACCCGTTAGATAAAATACGGACCGGTTCCGTATTTCAATGACAGAATAAACGTTTTGTTTTCGAGATGATAGTTTCCGAATTCGACCATATTAATGACCTAAGGCTCGTATTTCTGTGTGTTATTATGTTAAAATTAAGTCTATGATTTGATAGAGCAGTCTGACTGAGCGATGATAGGCACCAGCAGGCTCGTAAGCATTCATTCAAACAGCACTTTCGTGCGTTTTGCCAGCAGCTCTGCTGTTTATGACTTCAAGCCTGTCAACTCCCGAGATTAGGCTGGTGTAACCGATGTGAAATGGCTAGCTAGTTAGCGGGGTGCGCGCTAATAGTGTTTCAAACGTCACTCGCTCTGAGACTTGGCGTAGTTGTTCCCCTTGCTCTGCATGGGGTAACGCTGCTTCGAGGGTGGCTGTTGTCGATGTGTTCCTCATTCCTCGAGGGACGGAAGCTATACTGTTACACTGACAATACTAAAGTGCCTATAAGAACATCCAATAGTCAAAGGTATATGAAATACAAATGGTATAGAGAGAAATAGTCCTATAATTCCTATAATAACTACAACCTAAAACTTCTTACCTGGGAATATTGAAGACTCATGTTAAAAGGAACCATGTTCTCATGTTCTGAGCAAGGAACTTAAACGTTAGCTTTCTTACATGGCACATATTGCACTTTTACTTTCTTCTCCAACACTTTGTTTTTGCATTATTTAAACCAAATTGAACATGTTTAATTATTTGAGGCTAAATTGATTTGATTGATGTATTATATTAAGTTAAAATAAATGTTAATTCAGTATTGTTGTAATTGTCATTATTACAAATACATTTTAAAAAATATATTTTTTTATTAATCGATCGATTAATCGGTATCAGCTTTTTTTGGTCCTCCAATAATCAGTATCGGCGTTGAAAAATCATAATCGGTCGACCTCTAACAGAAACCCAGCCTAAAACCCCAAACAGTAAGCAATGCAGGTGTAGAAGCATAGTGGCTAGGAAAAACTCCCTAGAAAGGCCAAAACCTAGGAATAAACCTAGAGAGGAACCAGGCTATGAGGAGTGGCCAGTCCTCTTCTGGTTGTGCCGGGTGGAGATTATAACAGAACATGGCCAAGATGTTCAAATGTTCATAGATGACCAGCAGGGTCAAATAATAATAATCACAGTGGTTGTCGAGGGTGCAACAGGTCAGCACCTCAGGAGTAAATGTCAGTTGGCTTTTCATAGCCGCTCACCCTGATGTCCTTGCCGTGTCTGAATCCTTGCTTAGGAAGGCCACCAAAAATTCTGAGATTTCCATCCCCAACTACAACATTTTCCGTCAAGATAGAACTGCCAAAGGGGGAGGAGTTGTAATCTACTGCAGAGAGTTCTATCATACTTTCCAGGTCTACGTCCAAACAGTTCGAGCTTCTAATTTTAAAAATGAATCTCTCCAGAAATAAGTCTCTCTCTGTTGCTGCCTGTTATAGATCACCCTCAGCTCCCAGCTGTGCCCTGGACACCATATGTGAATTGATTGCCCCCCATCGATCTTCAGACCTAAACTGGGATATGCTTAACACACCGGCCATCCTACAATCTAAGCTAGATGCCCTCAATCTCACACAAATTATCAAGGAACCCACCAGGTACAACCCTAAATCCGTAAACATGGGCACCCTCATAGATATTATCTTGACCAACTTGCCATCCAAATACACCTCTGCTGTTTTCAATCAGGATCTCAGCGATCACTGCCTCATTGCCTGCATCCGTTATGGGTCCGTGGTCAAACGACCACCCCTCATCACTGTCAAACGCTCCATAAAACACTTCTGCGAGCAGGCCTTTCTAATCGACCTGGCCCGGGTATCCTGGAAGGATATTGACCTCATCCCGTCAGTAGAGGAAGCATGGTTGTTCTTTAAAAGTAATTTCCTCACCATCTTAAATAAGCATGCCCCATTCAAACAATGTAGAACTATGAACAGATATAGCCCTGTGTTCACTCCAGACCTGACTGTCCTCGACCAGCACAAAAACATCCTGTGGCTAACTGCACTAGCATCGAATAGACCCCGCGATATGCAACTTTTCAGGGAAGTCAAGAACCATTACACACAGTCAGTTAGGAAAGCAAAGGCTATCTTTTTCAAACAGAAATTTGCATCCTGTAGCTCTAACTCCAAAAAGTTCTGTGACACTGTAAAGTCCATGGAGAATAAGAGCACCTCCTCCCAGCTGCCCACTGCACTGAGGCTGGGAAACACTGTCACCACCGATAAATCCACGATAATCGAGAATTTCAATAAGCATTTCTCTACGGTTGGCCATGCTTTCCTCCTGGCTACCCCAACCCCAGCCAACAGCTCCGTACCCCCCGCAGCTACTTGCCCAAGCCTCCCCAGCTTCCCCTTCACCCAAATCCAGACAGCAGATGTTCTGAAAGAGCTGCAAAACCTGGACCCGTACAAATCAGCTGGGCTAGACAATCTGGACCCTCTCTAAAATTACCTGCCGCCATTGTTGCAACTCCTATTACCAGTCTGTTCAACCTCTCCTTCGTATCGTCCGAGATTCCTAAAGATTGGAAAGCTGCCTCTTCAAAGGGGGTGACACTCTAGACCCAAACTGTTACAGACCTATATACATCCTGCCCTGCCTTTCTAAAGTCTTCAAAAGCCAAGTTCAAAAGCCATACCTTCTCCGCTGTGCAATCCGGCTTCCGAGCTGGTCATGGGTGCACCTCAGCCAGGCTCAAGGTACTAAACGATATCATTACCGGCATTGATAAAAGCCAGTACTGTGCAGCCGTCTTCATCGACCTGGCCAAGGCTTAAGACTCTGTCAATCACCATATTCTTATCGGCAGACTAAACAGCCTTGGTTTCTCAAATGACTGCCTCGCCTGGTTCACCAGCTACTTCTCAGATAGAGTTCAGTGTGTCAAATCAGAGGGGCTGTTGTCCAGACCTCTGGCAGTCTCTATGGGGGTACCACAGGGTTCAATTCTCAGGCTGACTCTTTTCTCTGTATATACCAATGATGTCGCTCCTGCTGCGGGTGATTCCTTGTTCCACCTCTACGCAGACGACACCATACTGTATACATCTGGCCCTTCTTTGGACACTGTGTTAACAAACCTCCAAACAAGCTTCAAAGCCATACAACACTCCTTCCGTGGCCTCCAACTGCTCTTAAACGCTAGTAAAACTAAATGCATGCTCTTCAACCGATCGCAGCCCGCACCCGCCTGCCCGACTAGAATCACTACTCTGGACGGTTCTGACTTAGAATATGTGCACAACTACAAATACCTAGGTGTCTGGCTAGACTGTAAATGCTCCTTCCAGACTCATATTAAGCATCTCCAATCCAAAATTAAATCTAGAATCGGCTTCCTATTTTGCAACAAAGCATCCTTCACTCACGCTGCCCTCGTAAAACTGACTATCCTACCGATCCTCGACTTCGACAATGTCATTTACAAAATAGCCTCCAACACTCTACTCAGCAAACTGGATGCAGTCCATCACAGTGCCATCTGTTTTGTCACCAAAGCCCCATATACCGCCCACCACTGCGACCTGTATGCTCTCGTCGGCTGGCCCTTGCTACATATTCGTCGCCAGACCCACTGGCTCCAGGTCGTCTATAAGTCTTTGCTAGGTAAAGCTCCGCCTTATCTCAGCTCACTGGTCACCATAACAACACCCACAACGTAGCACGCGCTCCAGCAGGTATATCTCACTGGTCATCCCCAAAGCCAACACCTCCTTTGGCCGCCTTTCCTTCCAGTTCTCTGCTGCCAATGACTGGAACGAATTTCAAAAATCACTGAAGCTGGAGACTCATATCTCCCTCACTAACTTTAAGCATCAGCTATTTGAGCAGCTTTCTGATCGCTGCAGCTGTACATAGCCCATCTGTAAATAGCCCATCCAACTACCTACCTCATCCCCATATTGTTTTAATTGACTTTTTTGCACACCAGTATTTCTATTTGCACATCATCATCTGCACATCTATCACTTCAGTGTTAATTTGCTAAATTGTAATTACTTCGCTACTATGGACTATTTATTGCCTTACCTCCTTACTCCATTTGCACACACTGTATGTAGATTTTTCTATAGTGTTATTGACTGTACTTTTGTTTATCCCATGTGTAACTCTGTGTTGTTGTTTTTTGTAGCACTGCTTTGCTTTATCTTGGCCAGGTCGCAGTTGTAAATGAGAACTTGTTCTCAACTGGCCTACCTGGTTAAATAAAATAATAAAAACCTATTCCAGTGTTGACCTGCGAGCTGAAAATCTTTGCCTGTGCGTGTTTAGGCTACCTGCCCTTCCCCCTGCGAAGCATAGGCTACTGACGTTACAAGCTTGATTCAGAAGATAGGGAGAGATTTTTAATTAGCAAGAGAAAAATGTGTAAACTTTTTCAAAGCTAGTTAAGGATACTATAGGCCTAGTTATCATGTTTCACGTTGGATGTATTAACGACAAAAAGGTAAGACGTGTTTTAAATTCCGGTGCCGCTCTGCACACACAAGCTTGTTAGCTAGCTAGCTCAAAAGACATTAAAAAGTTCCTCCATAGAAGCCGTCCTTCTAGGTATAACTCTGTGTACCTAATTCATATAATGCATGTCATAACAAGATGCCCAGTGCTTCAAGCCTCCTCCTCAACCGTCTCTTGCTCTCTCCACACCCTCAAAATTTGTCACGTCTTGCGCCATAGGCTACACTTGTCTGTCCATCATGCATGTACACAAGCTTGCCGCACTGATTGGTGATGTAATTTAATGAGCTAAATGTTTTTTAAAAACTTTTGATTTCACAGGATAAAAAAGGAACGATATAAACCGGTACTTTTTTTTGGTTCAAATCGGTTAAGAATTGTATTTTTATGGTCGGAACAGTGGAATGAAACGGGGGAAAAAAAGTGGTTCTGTTCAGAACGAAACGATAGGAAAATAATTTCACTTCCAACCCCTGCTGTATATACAGGCCAGCATTTGGAGGATTCTACATTTGGAACAGCAAATATACTTGCTGCTCCATATGTACTGTGTTAACTTGCTGAAAAACTAATTCTGTGTTGTACCTTAAAGTGCACAGTGATGCTCCACGGCAGGGCAGTGTTGGAGGCATGCAGGTCAAACAGCAATCCGATTGGATAGTGCCTGCAATGAATAAAGCCACACCACATCAGTTGAGGAAACATGTCACCAGGGCTTCATTCTGTTCCAATTCTGAATCATAATGAGTTATCCTCTCCTTCACCTTGGGCTGGATCCTAAGTAACCTTTTAATACGTTTTAGAGAAAATACACCTTATTTACCCAAAGGTCTGAGTTATGTGTGTATGTCAATTTAAGATTAGGACTCATGTCCAACCAAATGTCAAAAGCTTGTGTTGGGCTGCCACCTGGTGCCTGAAATGTAAGACTGCAGACAATTGGTATGTAGTCTACTCATTGATGATGACGATGATAGGAGGTGAGTTGATCTGCTCAAATCTGATCTGTAAAAGATGTACTCTACTGCTGTGCTAGGACACTTGTTTCTATGGAGGGGCACAGGGAATTCTAACCATTATATTCACTAGCAGTTGTTAAAAGAAGTCAATAATTTACAACACACATAGACCTCACAGTCCTAATTTAAAGCTCACCCACCATTTGAGTGGCGTTCCTTCGAAATCAAACCACATCTCCTCTACGTCTTCGGCCTTCATGACCTTCAGGAAGTGCTTTTTCACCTTGTCTGTGACCAGAGTCAGGTAGCTCACCCTTGGCAGGAGGAGCTGAGGAGAGAACAGCAGAGGGGGAGAAGAGAGTGGCTCAATCTAGATCCCCGCAATAGTCCATGGCTCAAGCCAGCTCAGTAGTCATCATGTGTGACCTGAATTAGCTAGACCTATGTCACAAATGCTATGTCCATTGCACATGAGGTTGGTTGCACCTTAATTGGCGTGGAATGGTATCAAATACATGGTTTCCATGTGTTTGATGCCATTCTATTTGCTCCGTTCCAGGCATTATTATGAGCTGTCCTCCCCTCAGCAGCCTCCACTGGCATTGTCCAGCAAAGAGACATTTTTTTATTTATTTTTTATTTATTTTTTTTACTTAGTACTAGTCTGCATGATGTCACACTTACATAGAAGGGTTCGGCCTCTCTCTCGGTGATCTCATCCTGGTAAAGTGTGAAGCAGGTCGGAATCCGACCAAACCAAACATCTCGCAGCACGTCCTTGTCATCTGCCATCCTCCTGTCGCTCCCAGTGGCACATAAAGGAAGTATTCTCTAGCTATAAACCACCTGTCATCAACAGATTAAAGGGTCAATCCGAGATTGGTACATTCATTTTGGGAATTTTAAATGAATGTTATATACCCATTGATATTTTAAGAGTTGAATTGATAAATTCCTCATGAGTTTAGTTCAACTGTCGTACCCCATCCAAACCCAAAATATGAGCTTGTTTTACTTGGTTGTTTGTAAACAATGTCATTGTAAACAAACCCTGCATAACCTCAAAACACGGCTAAAACTAGAATTATCGGTCTATGAGTGGCCCGTTGTTGTTTGAACTCCAGATTTTGCACCAATGACAGTCAGTCTCATATTAAAGAGAGTACACCAGGATGGTAACATTCGAAAGCTCTCTACAGAACGTGTCAATGAAGTTCTCTTTGGAACCAGTCAATCACAGCTCTGCAAAGAGTTCTAATCTTACCACAGTTTGTGAACACACAACTTCAACTAGCCAGCGTTAGGCTAGTGGAGAAATACAAAGTGCTAGTTAGCTAACGTGTTAGCTACATTACATTACATTTAAGTCATTTAGCAGACGCTCTTATCCAGAGCGACTTACAGCTAGATACTGTAACTAACTAGCCACGACTTCACTTGTGGTGAGGAATAAGATTACATTTAACATAGTTAACTAAGCAACGGTGTATTGGTTACTTTGCAACGATTTACATGTACATTATTATGTATTGACTTGCTAGCTAGCCAACTAGCTAGATAGCTGCGTACGCTACCTAGCCTCACTGACACTGGCAGAAATAGTAGCGAGGCTGTGGGCACATTTGAAAGTTTGCCCTAAACAAGTGGTAGGACTAGGAGCATATCATTTCTAAAAGTTTTGAGACAAATGATAAACAACATCTTACTTTTCTAGAGCGTTTGTAACCAGCTGCGATGAAGGAAGAGGGCCGTAGTGGTGTTGTCATTCGCCTGTCAAGGAAAAAAAGCAAGAAAATCCCCCTTTTCGCTGACGAGGTGTAACCTGCAGTATAGAGTGACATCCAGTGTTCATTGTAGTGTATTGCAATAATCATGTTGAGATGGTTGTATTCAGTGCAAAGAGGACCTATAAAGTTGTTGGTTAGTGACGATAATTTTGATTCGCCTAGTAATCGATAAGTCATTTTGATGTTATTTGTAGTTTCATTTACAGCTTGGAAACCGCAGAAGTTTTCTTTAGGGACAACAAATATGGCCCCTTTCACGGTCCGTAGATGTTTTGCAATTATGCAATAATTGTGCGCCGTCGCCTGGTCTACGTCGTTACAAGGATCCAAATCCATTTGTTGTGCTCTCTGAATCAAGAATGGATAGGAAAGTTGAAGTGGATAACCTCGAAACGCGTCTTGAGATGCTGGAAAGTCGTATATACGGTGAAAGAAGTAACAAGGGAGGGAAACCCGTGAAGGTTTGACAATAATATTCTATTTTAGAAATGCAGAATAGCGATTTAACTGGCTGCTTTGGCTAGCTAGCGAACGCCCTTTTTGCACACTGATGTAATACAATCAATGCTAAGACGTCAATGCCAGGGCATATGCCAGGGCATTCCAACTAAGTTAGCTACAATCCAACATTTTAATGTCGAACGGCTACTTAGATAGCTAAGTAACTCAATGCCAGTACAGCTATAAACACGGTTTATTTTTAAGTTTAGCTGTTTAGTTTATCATATAATGCACCCTGTTCCCTAGTGCGCGGATTCCCTCTCCAGAGTTCAGGCCGCCCTTGCAAACACTGCAAATAAGAGGGAACGAGTGAAGATTCTACACAAAAAGAGTGAGTGACATCTTAGACGACACAACTGTGTGACTTGGATGGGACACATTATTACCAGGACAATCACAAAGCAGGGTCAATTGTGATTATATTTCCCACATAGTAACTAGTATATATTCTACAACCTTTTGTTCTCTGTACAGTTGAGGACCTGCTGAAGTATCTGGACCCTCAGTTCACTGACCACATCACTGTTCCTGATGCCATGAAGCTGGAATTCATCCTTGCTGGTAAGAGTTTTTCATTTAAATATGTGAGTAAATGTTGGCGAATTTGGTCCTGCGTCAAGGTGATTGAGTAGGCCTCTGGCGTATGGGTATGTCACCTTTCGGCTAAATTCTCCGTTTCGAATCCAAAATAGGTGACCAACGTGATTCGTATAGATCAGATGAGAAAAGTTTGGGAGAGGGGGGGGGTTGTATCACTACTGGCTGTAAGCGATCGAAGTGATGCGTGTTTGGAGCAATACTTTCTGTTTACATAACAGAATGCAGTGCAGCACGCGAATGAAGAGACAACCAATTTACTAGTTACAGCATCAGTACACGCTCTGGAAAGCCAGCTTGTCAGTTACAGCAGTGCGTCCCCTGAACGATAACGAAGAGGTAGGCGAGAAGGTGATGAAGCGTACTTCATGATCTGTAACTGAAAAACAACTGGCATTTGGAAAGTTTGAGATGAGGGAGAAAGTGTGGTGGAAAAAGTATTAGCATTGTTAACTTCTTATGGCTGGGGGCAGTATTGAGTAGCTTGGATGAATAAGGTGCCCAGAGTAAACTGCCTGCTACTCAGTCCCAGAAGCTAAGATATGCATATTATTAGTATATTTGGATAGAAAATACTCTGAAGTTTCTAAAACTGTTTGAATGATGTCTGAGTATAACATAACTCATATGGCAGGCAAAAACCTGAGAAAAAATCCAACCAGGAAGTGGGAAATCTGAGGTTTGTCATTTTTCAACTCATTCCCTATTGAAGATAGTGGGATATTGGTCATATTGAACTTCCTAAGGTTAGGAAGATGTCAACAGTCTTTAGAACCTTGTTTGAAGTGGGGGCGAATGAGAGGGGAATGAGTCAGGTCTGGCAGAGAGCCATGAGCTGACCACGCTCGTTCACGTGAAAGTGCAGGGCGCCAAATTCAAACAACAGAAATCTCATAATTAAGATTCCTCAAACATACAAGTATTTTACACCATTTTAAAGATACACTTCTTGTTAATCCCACCACAGTGTCCGATTTCAAATAGGCTTTATGGCGAAAGCACCACAAACGATTATGTTAGGTGAGTGCCTATTCACAGAAAAACACAGCCATTTTTCCAGCCAAAGAGAGGAGTCACAAAAAGCAGAAATAAAGATAAGATGTATCACTAACCTTTGATGATCTTCATCAGATGACACTCATAGGACTTCATGTTACACAATACATGTATGTTTTGTTCAATAGAGTTCATATTTATATAAAAACATCTCAGTATACATTGGCGCGTTATGTTCAGTGATTTTGCAGAGAGCCACATCAATTTACAGAAATACTCATCATAAATGTTGATGAAAATGCAAGTGTTGGAACTTTAGATAAACTTCTCCTTAATGCAACCGCTGTGTCAGATTTCAAAAAAGCTTTACCGAAAAAGCAAACCATGCTATAATCTGAGTACAGCGCTCAGAGCCCAAACAAGCCATACAGATATCCGCCATGTTGTGTAGTCAACAGAAGTCAGAAATAGCATTAGAAATATTCACTTACCTTTGATGATATTCATCAGAATGCACTCCCAGGAATCCCAGTTCCACAATAAATGTTTGATTTGTTCGATAAAGTTCATAATTTATGTCCAAATACCTCCTTTTGGTAGCGCGTTTGGTAAACAAATCCAAGTCCAGCGGAAAGTACGGACGAAAAGTCCAAAAAGTTATATTACAGGTCGTAGAAACATGTCAAACGATGTATTGAATCAATCTTTAGGATGTTTTTAACAAATCTTCAATAAAGTTCCAACCGGAGAATTCCATTGTCTTCAGAAATGCGATGGAACAGAGCTCCCTCTCATGTGAGCGTGCATGGTCAGCTCATGATAGACCTTACTCATTCCCGTCTCCTTCGGCCCCACTTCACAGTAGAAGTATCAGACAAGGTTCTACAGACTGTTGACATCTAGTGGAAGCCGTAGGAAGTGCAAACTGACCCATATCCCACTGTGTATTCGACAGGTGATGAGTTAAACCTACAAACCTCAGATTTCCCACTTCCTGGTTGGATTTTTTTCTCATGTTTTTGCCTGCCATATGAGTTCTGTTATACTCAGACATCATTCAAATAGTTTTATTAACTTCAGAGTGTTTTCTATCCAATACTAATAATACTATGCATATATTAGCAACTGGGACTGAGGAGCAGGCAGTTTACTCTGGGCACCTTTTCATCCAAGCTACTCAATACTGCCCCTGCAGCCATAAGAAGTTAAACAAGTGGATTCAGAGATCAAGTGTAGCTGGGCCTGGCTTAAGCTGAATGCCACTATAGAGGTGAAAGGAACACCACACACCCAGGCCCCTCTTTCTCACTTTTGCTGGCACATTGTATTGTAGAACAGATGTCCACAGGCAGAATGTGTATAATGTGCAGTGTAGCCCAAATATAGTTTTTGTTGTGTTGAACTTGACAGTAACGTGTGTGAATTATTTAAAAAAAAATGTACTTGGAATGTTATTTTTGCATACAGTCTTGTGCACTTGTTCTATAATGGCCACTATATTAGAGCAAAACTAAAATGCCTGTTTGTTTCATTCTATTTCTGCTTTAAGATGTTTTTTTCCCCCCAAGTGCAATATTTAGATGTGTGTGTGGTCACAAGCATTCTATTATAAAGGCTGTCATGGCTAACTGCAATATTAGAGTATTGTTTCTTTTCTTCTCAAGGCTTGTCATTTGCAGTGAAGTCTAGGCAACAAATAACATTGGATTAGGTTTACATTAACCACTTTTTTAAATTTTACACACAGAGACTGATCATGTAGATCATATTCTTAGATTTTTTAGTTAGTTACAAACCTGCATTTTCCCCCTAGCAGGGATTTTTTTTTTTTTGCATGTTTCAGTGAAATAAATAAATATAAATAAAGTCACCTTTTTGGGCCTTCTAGTTTCCATCCCTGGTATGTGCCTCCAGTCTCAAACTCATGCACTTGTTTCTCCCCACAGAGGAGGACTTCCTGCTTTCCCAGGCCACCCTTTTGGAGCAGGTCAGCAACCTCCAGCCACTATTGGACAGCAACTACATCAGAGGTCAGTGAGAGGGAATTTAAGTACCATTACAATGTGGTCTGTGTGAAGTGATGATGGGTTAAATAGTGTTTTTTATGTTGAACGCAACTTATTGTAAAATTCTTATTCACAGATGTGCCAGAGCATGCCACCAAGCTACAGCGTTTGTCTCAGATTCACATCAAAGAGCAGGTATGAACCCTCCCCCTCTCTCTTTTACTTATTCACACCCCTCTTTTCTTGATTTTTGTCTTTCCTCACAAGACACGCTAGATTGACTTTTGTGAATTACAGTAGTGACACTGTTCTTGTCATTTTCCCAAAGGACCAAACTGAAGCTCAGTCCCTAGAGGTGAAGAAACTGTTTGAGGAGTACAACAAAATGGTACCTTTCCTTCATTATAATGGAATTATTGAAGTGAATAAATAACACTGATCAAGACAGAGGAAAATGTATCTGAGGTTAGCTAGTGAAACTGTGTTGAGTACATTGGCTGTCATGTCTCCCGACCTCCTCGGTCAGATGAATGAACGTGAGTGGTTGTAGATTGTTTTCTGTTATGTTGAACTCTGAGAAATGTCTAGTCTGTGCTAATGGAATGAACTGCCTGGCCCACCAAATTATCTTTGAACCTTGACCTCTTTGGCAGATGTTCCTGCTATCCAAGCAGTTCACCCAGTGGGATGAGAGCCTGCGGAAAGTGGAGGAGGCAAAAGGCATCCGTCAAGTGGAGTAGCGACCATGTCCAGTAATGACCGTTATGACAGTGTCACGGCATGATGTCGTCCGTGTTTCAAGGGTCCTATATGCAGCTTAATGTAACTTGCTGGATATTATTGTTATTTATTTACAGCTACATCAAGAGACCTTTGCATAGCTTTGTTTTTTTATTTTCTATCCTTGTTCATTTATTCAACATACAATGTACCCATGCATTCCAACTCTGCAACACTGCTCCAGGCAGTCACAAGACACTGCTTTTTTTCTGGGTCGGTTGACAGTAGAGTGTAGAGAAGAATTTGCACTAACTTTCTTCTTCCACAAAGGTCTGGTTTTAAATAGTTTTATCAGACAGCATGACTGCAAATGTAAAGTAATTGTAATAAAATCCATACTATTCAAACTGAACTGTTTGGTTACTTCTGTTTCCAAAACAACTAAAGTCGAAACAGAAAAACAATCTCCTGCACAGGTGAATTCAAGCACAATTGTGTAATGTTCGCATTTAATTACAGCTATTTCAATAGCCATATCTATGACTAATAAGAGAAGACGTTTTACAATCGGAGAGCTACAATTGATCGGTTGTAAAACGTCTTTAGTCACAAGGTAGGTTTCCATCCAAATTGTGACAGGCAGCCACATCGATCATTATGTCACCAGAATAAGACCCTCAATATGTATTGGAAAGGAGCATCAAGCTCATCACGTGCACTTTCACCACTCTGAAATTAATCATTTATTTCATCTGTAGCCTTAGAAACTGCACGGTTTCCCGAGTCGTAGTGGGACCACACAACATATCATCGCGTGACTCCCAAGTTTACTTCGATGTGATCATTACGTTAGTATATCAATATTTGAGCATAAAGAGATTTCCACCCCAATTTCTCACATAATTAATTTTTGAACACAAAAAGTACCACGAATTCGAACGAACAATTTGTGGGCATTTATTCAATTGTACCGGCATATCCTATTTCCATCAGCCCGGTCGTGACTTTTTTCATGAGGCAGTTAATTCATCCACATACAATGGTTGGATTGAAACCTGGTTATAGATATGGCTAGTATTTAAACAGTTTCCAAATTATGGTAACGTATCAAACATTTTGACACCCCTTGCCTCTTTTCAAGTCAAGAGCTTGCTATCGTTACAAGAAGAATATCTATTACATAATCAACTCGTCCTCTTTCATCGCCTCCTCAAACCCCATTGGATGAGTACAAACCAGAGGTCCTTCCCCTCTGTCTTCCAATGGGTTTTGAGAAGAGAGGACGCGAGGAGGAAATACTGCGAAATACAGGCTATAGTAATGACTAATATAATTAATTGTAATGACTAATGTAAAGCATTCTTATTACTTCGTTGCAAACATCTGTTTTGTTGGGGCTCGTTTCCATGGACGTGGTTCATACTAATTCGAAACCAATAATACTGAAACTGAGAATGTGTATACATTTCTTAATTATAGCATTTTACTCTATGCGTTACCAACACAATTACATCAAATATTTGGGTACGTTTGGTTAAATACCCCTGGATGGTTAAAAAAATGTTGGTATAAATGTACATCATCCCCCCCGCTTTCTCCCCCAGTGGTAGCGGCAGGAGGGTGCGTAGTCAGTTACAGCCTCAGTGGACAATAGACTCGAGGGAGGGAACATGTTTACATAAGGAAGGACTAGGGCTGTTTGTT
Source organism: Salvelinus alpinus (assembly GCF_045679555.1). Classification (NCBI taxonomy): domain Eukaryota; kingdom Metazoa; phylum Chordata; class Actinopteri; order Salmoniformes; family Salmonidae; genus Salvelinus; species Salvelinus alpinus. The sequence continues at coordinate 44,674,839 of NC_092089.1, read as the reverse complement.
AGGAGCGGCACAACCATGGACAAGACTGCCGTAGTAAAAGTCGGTGCCGCGGCCAGTGCCAGTGTATGTGCCCTGTTCGGTGGTGTGGTTCTCGCCCAGTACATGTTCGCCAAGAAGAAGAGAGCGGGAAAGAAAACGAAGATCATCGAGATGGTGAGTGGGCTCGCGCGTGCTGTTCATGTGTGCATTGCGCAGTCGCGGATGTTCCTAGAAATAGCAAGGGTGGTTTAGAGGTCATTATTTGCTAGGTAGCTATCGTGGTGTCACGAAAAGTTGTCCAAAATCGTGACATGACATTAAACTGACGCTGTTTGTCAGGTGGCGGTGGTGGTGAAATTTGCCTGCTGATTTCGTGGTAACGTTACAATGTTGGTTCAATGGGTTGCTTCCGAGTTTTGTATTGTTTGCATAGCCCCTTCAGTTCTACTCTCGAGCCCCCTGTCCAAAATTACAACTAAACATGTTTTGAAGCCAAATTAGTGTATATCAAAGAAGTTCAACTGGTATGTCAAAATACGGACTGTCAGGTGTGAGCTTTACATTTCACATTGCTTGTCCTCAAGCATCATTGCTAGTTAAATCTTGTGATTCTGTAAGGTCCATTCTCAATTGTTGGACATGTAGCCTACCATCTAGTCTCTACGAATCCGAGAGTGGCAGACAACTCTCTCGTCTCTAACATAAAGGCTCACTTTTTGTGATCAGTCCCATCACATGTCAGACTGTTGAATAAACTTCATTTGAACGTACTTTACCTGTTGTCCACTGATTTCTGTCCTTATGTTGGAGGTAATCTGAGACAAAATATCCAGAGTAGTGCCATTAACCTGACTGTATGTCGGTTTGTATTTTCAATGCTGAAACAATTCGCACATGACTTGCACAACATGTCAACGGCCGCGTTTAACCTAAGCACAGATCAAACATTGTACCACGAAATCAGATGGCAAATTTCACCACCACTTCCAGATAATTGCGAGGGAACGGGCTTTGATTGACAGTTTGGTTACATTCCGCAATTGTTTACATATTGTGCATCAGGAGATGTAAAATAACCTAAAGGCGCTGCAAAAAGTTGGGTAAATAAAGTAAAGTACTTTTTAAAGATTTACCATTTTTAAAGATGCACTATGCAGAAATTGCTCTGCCATTTTCTGGTTACCAAAATTGTAATAGTATACCTAATTTCAGTTTGTGACAAAGCAAGTATAGTGTAGAGAATCGTAGTACCATCTCAACAGCTGTGAAATATATTTTCCATAACCAAAAATATAGTGTTTGAAGCTGGTGTAGAAAAATAGCAACATTTAAGAACAGGAAGCATAGAAATAGTGCACATAGAAATTATCTACCGTTTCTTAGACTTGCTTTCAATGCGAATGACAGATCTATAACACAAATTTCTATGTGAATTTGATCAAGTCACCCAGAAAGTTACATATTGCAGCTTTAAATCTCATTGTATTCAACATTCTGGTTTGTAGAGACTTGTCTTTTTATAGCAACTTCTTTCAGACTGATGTTTAGACAACCTACCATCAAGGGGTACAACTGAGGATTTGTTAGCATTATATGTGGCTGTTGGGTCTCAGCCTAGGTTAGATTTAGAGTGACTATCTGGATCAGATGACAAATGTATTGCAGTGAATGCCAAACACCCTATGCATCTCCCCAATCAGATTAACCCATTTGGTGGGAATTGTAACGTGGCCATATAGCAAGCAATGCTACACTGCCCTCTTAGAACAGGAAGGCATGTCCGCGTGCTTTGACTTCTCAGCCCCCTCACATCTTTTTGTTCAGTTATTTTTAGACAATTGTTGTATTGCATTTAATAATTCAAACTATCACAGTGCCATTTGTGTCTGTGAAATGTTGCAGAATCATTGTTTGATATAGTGAAAGACAGTTGTACCTCACAGGCAGCCAGACGCTTACGTTGTCTGACACATCACTAACCGTGCTGGCTGCTCTATTCCCTGCTTTCTGACTGGGGTTCTTTTTAGGCAAGCTTTGCGCTCTGTTTTTTCAGTTTTATTTAACCTTGATTTAAATCTGTGTTGTTGTATGTGTCGAACTGCTTTGCTTTATCTTGGCCAGGTCGCAGTTACAAATGAGAACTTGTTCTCAACTAGCCTACCTGGTTAAATAAAGGTGAAATTTAAAAAAACTAGGCATGTCGGTTAAGAACAAATTCTTATTTACAATGACGGTATACCCCAGCCAAACTCAGAAGACGCTGGGCCAATTGTGCGCCGCCCTATGGAACTCCCAATCACGGCCGGATGTGATTCAGCCTGGATTTGAACCAGGGACTGTAGTGACGCCTCTTGCACTGAGTTGCAGTGCCTTAGACCACTGTGCCACTCGGGATTATTACAGTGTCCCCAGCATGGGAAAGACATCAACTGTTACAAAAACACACATCCACTCCACAGTATCCAGTTGTAGCAGGCCCACAGTGGTGTCCTGTTGGTCAATGATAGGCATCTACTACATGGTTGTGTTTGGGATTGAAATGGTCTCATGTATTCATCATTGGCCACCAGATTGCAGGCAAGAACATTTGTAATGCTTCATGCTTGCTCTCAAGCAAATAAACATGTTCACTCCACTTTCTCCATGGGGAGATTGGCAATAGACAGTCTTGCTCAGTGCTGAACTGTTTTACTTCCTTTTGGACATCTTTTTCAGTTTGATCCATGTTAGAAAAACATGGATCCAGTTTGATCCATGTTAGAAAAATATTGTTCCACTATGTTCTAGTGTTTTAAGTTTCCCCAAAACGTTCTTTCATGATCTTATTACTACAACGCTTTTAGTATTATTTTCAAAGTATTACTTTGACTCCAGCATAGACCCAGTGTCTTTACATGATGATTAGGCCTATACAATGTGTAGGAGCCCTTTTAGCCTGTTTATGTGTTGTGTATATGTTGTCTGTTGAGTTATTTTGACTTGTTTTGTACACTAGAGGGCACTATATGTTGAGGGTTACTGGTGTGTGTGTGTGTTATGGGGGGTGGGGGGGTAGCACAGGTGACCAGGAAGGGTTATCACAGGTGAGAGGAGAGCGCATACAGTTCTTACCGTATCACAGATACAGCTTATAGAATTGCATCTCTCTGCACCTATTTGTATAGGAATATGTGTAGTGGAGCTATTTACATTATATACTGTATGTGCAGTGAATGGGAACTTCACCCACGCTGATTTTTTGTGTGGACGTGTTATGGACAGCTCTCTCCTTTGCCAGTGGCTTTTCATAGGGAATCGCTTAAATAATCCAAGGAGGGGTAACCGACACAATAGAGTACAGGTGTATATTGCTGGATAAGTGACCTTGTTTTTGGCTGAGGTCACAAATGTTCTATCTGACTTCTCCTGTGACACGGCAGGCTTATCCAGGGGCAACAGAGTTACAACCTTCCTCCTTTGCGGAGAGGGAGTTTATCTACGACAGAGCGGACTGTCCATGTGCCTGTGCTCTGGTGATACTGTTAGCTGAAGAGCTCTTACAGCAGACACTGTCCACTTTACTGTCTACTTATTCTTATTTATGAGGCATGGCGTATATGGCCAAGGGGATCTCTCTGTTTCTTTTACATACTTTCTATCAAGGGAAGACCTCTAATAGAACATTTTCTACTCCACCCCAGAGCCAATACTATTTTATGTTTTTCAGTGGGCACTACAAGTCTTAAGAGAAATGCATTCTAATGAGAATGTTATTAAGCTATCATGAAATGTTGATGTGGATGATACTTTGCCAAACTACATAGGGCCCAACCACAGCCCTACTTTAATCACAGAGCAGCACACGCAGCTTATCAGAATGCTGTTCTAGGGAAATGAGTGTCCAAGCCTGCCTGGCAAAGTCACCATTATGGCTCAAAGTCAAAACTCTTGAACTAAAATGTTGTCAGCAGCATGCCCTCACAGCCCTTGTTAATGTATTTTTTTTCTCTTCTGCCCTTGTTCCCCATAGTAGGTGTTTATTTACTTTTGCTGCAGAAATGTTCAGTAGATTCTTACATTGACTGATTCACCCAAGATAACCTCTCTTCCCTATGTCTGTGTAGACATAATGCTGTCACAAATGCACAGGTAAATGAAAATGCCTGAAAGCACCTCTTCCACTCTGTTGCCCGATGGCTGATAGTAGTCTGAATGCAGACTACTACAAAATAAGTCCAACTCTCGTACTCTGCTCCAGCCCTGTGTCCTCTATAACCTTTGACTTTGGTGAACAAGGCTGGGGGTGAGGACGAGACACCCTCCGCTGTAGAAAGGAATGTTGAGCCAGCACTTTCACGGATGTTGAAAAAGTTACAAACTGACAATGGGTTTTAAATGGTGTTTCCCCAATTTATTTACTTATTTTTTCTTCGGGTGAGGCAGAATCGCCAATGGACTCCCTTTCAACACCTGATGTTTGACAGTTTTTCCAATGATTGTTGAAAATGTAGGCCTAGCCTATTTATGGGGGAAAAACATTTTAGATTGGGTGGAACTTGTTTTTGTATATCCTTGTTGTTTTAAATGTCTTATAAAAAAGACAACTGCATAAGTGTATCTGTTTAAGCCTACCGCTCCCAAGGTTTGGGTGGAGAGGTTGGATTTATCACCTACATATGATACCAGTGTCAGAAACCCAACAGTCACCATGGTAGTGGAAATGCAGACCTGAATATGATTGGCCAGCCATTACGTTGTCTAGTTATTTGATCAATGTTGATTGGATAGGGTGTGTGTGTGTAGTCTTATTTTGGTGAGACGTGATTAGAACTCTCTGCCTGAGTTAGGCCTATTGAAAGGTGGTATGTGACCCTGCAGCTGAGGTATGGTTTGTCATGTGCCAGAAATGTCAGAAATGTCAGAGTTCCGACTAGCGTGTGAACGCGGCATATAACCTACGGGGGGAAAAACACAGATGGCTTCTTATTGGCGGAGAGCAGATTTGATGAACCATGACCCTTTGACCCTGGGTATTCCATAGCCACGCACACACAAACAACATGTGGGGCAGGGTAGGGGTCTTGAAATGTGTGTGCTCAGCGTTGGTGGAGAAATGCACCGCAGGGTTTCGTCCCTGGCCTGGCAATAATCCAGACAAGTGGGAGGGCTGTTTCTGTTGCATCGTGTGATTGTAATGGATTCCAGTTACAGTACCTCTTTTAAAAGCTGAGGGGTCAATGGTAAACTACTGCCATGGGGCTATTCCATGTCCCCTCATCTACTTGCCTTCTGTGTGTGTGTGTGTGTTAAGACATGTTCATTTAATCTTTGTGTGTCCTGTGTTTATGACGTAAATTGAAGCTGTGTGTAAGTTGTTCATTTGCGTGTCAGTGCGTCACTGGCCTCTTACAAAGGGGAGGGATTATCTAATCTATTTTGGGTGACGCCCCCTCTGTTGCGTTGCCTATATAAGCCCTCTGCTGACAGAGAACCTTTTCTTCACTCCCTTCACTTGTTTTGTGCAAGACCAGAGGAAAAGGTAAGTGTGTGTGCTATTGGCCAGAGCCCTGCTGTTAGCACCAGCTACAAATTGCTCTGGAGGGTCAGAAAATGACTAGGCTGCAAATGTGTTTTTTTACGTCCGTGTGTTTGGAGCTGGAGAAAGGATGCATGGAAGAAGATGGGAATTCATGGATTATTATGTAGTCTATACTGTAAAATATCATTAGAGAACGGTGTGTTAATAATTGATAGTTGTAAATAGGTATGACTGGTATTTGGAGCAATGAGTGTGTGGATTCTGCTCTCCCTTCCCACTAACTAAGTTTTTATATCTAATATTCAAGAATGAGTTACATAGGTGTGGTCTCAGTGTTTTTAAGACTGAAGAATGTTGTCAATGTAGCCTATGCATCTGGAACGGTGTATTTCTTAAAGACATTACGACACGTGACATTGCGTAAACAACTCAAATGTACCAAAGGAGAGGGTGTTCTGTTCCATGGCTCAGCCCCAGTGTATTACATTAAGTGGTGTGAGAGGGTTGTAAGAAGGGGGGTGAAGGGGTTCCTAACCTTAACCTACATCCCAGTCATAACCTAGTACACGTCCACCGATACCACAGAACAGTCTTGGTACACTTGCATACCACTGGTGTGTGTGTGTGTGTGTGTGTGTGTGTGTGTGTGTGTGTGTGTGTGTGTGTGTGTGTGTGTGTGTGTGTGTGTGTGTGTGTGTGTGTGTGTGTGTGTGTGTGTGTGTGTGTGTGTGTGTGTGCATGCACAAAGTTGTTTGATGGGGTGTGGGCTATTTCGATACTCAAACACACTCTGGTGAAGGAATACCCAGGTATCTAGTTTACACCCCCGATCTTCCCCAGCTCCACCCCCCTTCAGTCAAGGTTTTTTTAGCAACCTTAAAAATACACTCAAGGGGAGAAAAGGGTGCGTGCACACACACACCAGCTGGAAGTAGTATTTATGTTTTGTTACATTCCTGCACTGACATGTCAACAGGGCTTCAACTGCGCTATAGATCTCTCTCTCATTTCTCCACCTGAACATTAGCCTAATATTGTAGTTAGACCACCAAGTCAAGTAGCTAAGATTCAATAGAACATATTGGTGTCTGCAGCCCTGTAAGTTGTTTGTGGTTCAGGTCTCCTCCCTCCTGGCCTGGGACTTGTTTGGGTGGTGGTCAGTTATGTACGGAAGAAGGATCCATAACATCAGCTGTTCCACTGCTCCGGCCCTGGGGAGACGGGGGCTGGGGCACGAGGGGTGTTGTGATATCCAGTTAGTCTACTCCTGGCTCCTCTTACCTTAGCCCCCCAAAATTACGCTGCTCTTTTAAACTCGACCCGCACCCCACCAAATACTAACCATAGGCCCAACTCAAGTTAACCTCAACACTTTTTTATTATTATTGAGTCCTCCCCCCCTATTCTTTTCAATGATTGATTTGAAATTATTTGATCGATTCAGTGATGGGTGAGAATGGTGTGTTCTTACATGCTACTTGTAGAAGTGAATATTAGAAGCATACTTAACGATCTCTTTCTGTGTGTTTCGCCCTCTCCATCTCTCAGATGCCAGAGTTTGAGAAGAACACGGTCCACATGAGGGATCCAGAGCGGGTGGAACGGATCATCTGTGACATGATCAAGGGTGGCGCCTCCAAACTACAGGTACAGTAGGAGGGGAAGGGTGCGCAAAGAGAAATGGGCCGTTCGTATTGGCTGAACAGTGACACCCTGTGGTGACAGTATGATGACCGGAGTTATCACTGACTCCCCTCCATGGCTCTCCTGGTTTGTTTTCAGGTCATCACTGACTTTGACATGACGTTAAGCCGGTTCGCAGTCAATGGCAAACGCTGCCCCACGTGTCATAGTAAGTACAACATAAAACCATCTCAACATTCCCCGTGATTCAAAATAAGTTACTTGCCTATGACTGTCTCCGGCCTATCCGTCTGACCAAAGTCCTCCTTTCCACATAGATATCATTGACAACTGCAAGCTTGTCACCGAGGATTGTAGGACGAAGGTTTGTTTGATGTTACTATTACTTAATAGTATTTGTAGGTGTCACGAAAGCACATGTGTTAATGCTAATTGATTTTCCGTCTGTCTTTTAGTTACTGGAGCTTAAGAACACATATTACCCCATAGAGATCGACCCCCATCTAACGATGGAGGAGAAGTATCCATTTATGGTAGAATGGTGAGTAGACGCATGCACACGTGCACACACACATACAATTGCTCTCGCTAAGGCCCAATGTGTGTGTGTGTTGACAGGTATTTTAAGTCCCACACATTACTGGTGGAGCAGAGGCTACAGAAGGACAAACTCTCGGAGGTGGTGAGAGACTCAGACGCCTGCCTGAGGTAAGACCTGATAGATAAAATGTGAAATAATTTAAACTACAGAAAGCCGCTCAGGACACATGTTGAGCCAAAGTGGCCGTTATTGCCGCTTCATGAACACAAGCTCTATGAAATATTATTGATCATTTAGTTCTGCCTGTGAATAATTTCCGTTCATATAAACTGGATGTCTGTCCCACAGAGGGCTATGAGTGGTTCTAATGCTTACATGTCTGTCCCACAGGGAGGGCTATGAGTGGTTCTAATGCTTACATGTCTGTCCCACAGGGAGGGCTATGAGTGGTTCTAATGCTTACATGTCTGTCCCACAGGGAGGGCTATGAGTGGTTCTAATGCTTACATGTCTGTCCCACAGGGAGGGCTATGAGTGGTTCTAATGCTTACATGTCTGTCCCACAGGGAGGGCTATGAGTGGTTCTAATGCTTACATGTCTGTCCCACAGGGAGGGCTATGAGCCGTTCTTTGACCGGCTCCAGCAGCACAACGTGCCCGTGTTCATCTTCTCAGCGGGTCTGGGAGACGTCCTGGAGGAGATCATCCACCAGGCGGGGGTCTACCACCCCAACGTCAAGGTGGTGTCCAACTTCATGGACTTTGACGAGAATGTAAGTCCCCCCCTGTCCCTCGAGGAGAGCTTGGTACATGCTGAGGATAGGCCTGAGTTTCTGAGTGTTGATAAACCTGATAATAAAGCTGTGGTTCTACCTGGGTGTATGCATTGCATTTGCATCAGTTGGCTCAGTATCATTTAAACGCAAGTATTTTTCTTCTCTCAGGGCGAGCTGAGGGGCTTCAAGGGAGAACTGATCCATGTGTTCAACAAGCACGACGGCGCCCTGCGCAACACGGAGTACTTCAAACAGGTGAAGGACAACTGCAACATCGTGCTGCTGGGAGACTCGTTAGGCGACCTCAACATGGCTGACGGCGTGCCCAACGTGGAGAACATCCTCAAGATCGGCTTCCTCAATGACAAGGTGCCCCCCCCCCCCCACCCCCCCCATCGCCAGTCAGCAACTCTATCTGCTCCCATCACCAGCTACATTACTGGATATTAATAGTCTGAAGATGTGACTATAGTGACTGATATGAAAGTATGAGGTTATGTGCTGTCTGTGCCAATCTGCATCCTAACTCTTCTCTCTTCCCTGGCAGGTGGAGGAGCGTTTGGAGAAATATCTGGACTCTTATGACATCGTCCTGGTAAAGGACGAGACTCTAGAAGTGCCCAATTCCATCCTTCAGAAGATTCTATAACTCATCCCCTCTCCACATCATACTGACACACTTCCCCCAAACCCATGGAAAATGAACCGACCTCTGGACCCCCAGACGGACGTTACTGGCCCCCCGCCACTGACTCACAGCCCCTCGACATACACTAGCTCCATGGGCACCCCTCCTTGGATCCCACCTCTGCCACCAACCATAGGGTCATGGTTTTGGGTACTGGATGTTCCCTTCACCTCTTTATGAAGACATTTATTCTCCTATCAATGAACTATTTTAAAGTACACAGCCTCAGTCTTTGTCTGTCTGCAACCTTGTCGATGTCCTCCACCCCATAACTAAAAAGTAATAGCAAATGCTAAGAATTTAAAAAAATAATTTGCACGTTATTGTTATTCATAATATTTTTGATATTGTAATGCTTGTATCAGCTTGCAAGTCATAAACCGAGCATCCACACAAGAACACAGCGACGTCTTTGGAACAGTCCTAGCATGCATTTCACCACACTACGTCACCTTGCATTGTGCAACAGCTTGGCTACAGGAATCAATGTAGGTCTGAAAAAATAACCTGAACCTGTCTATGGGTGAACCATACTCAGACATTGGTATGAGTATTATCAGTGGTTTTATGGATGTAGTAATGGATTCTGTCTTGCACAAGAAAAGCCATGTATACACCTCTGTTTTTTCACATGGGGACTTTACTACTGTAGCCACACTGCAAAGTAGCACTTTATTTTGCAAGAGTACCAACACTGCACATTTTATGTGCCATTTAAATATACTGCGTGGTTATAAGATACCTTATGGTGCTTATATCAAGAAATGAAAGGTTTAAATCTGTCGTTCTGCCCCTGAACAAGGCAGTTAACCCACTGTTCCTAGGCCGTCATTGTAAATAAGAATTTGTTCTTAACTGACTTGCCTATTAAATAAAGGTAAAAAAAATCAAGAAATTAAACAAAATTGTCAATGACAGTTGAGATAATAGTAGTAGCTAGTGGTGCTAAAGATTTTTATAAGTTAGTTATGGGGTATTACTGTTAGTGTAACCGACTTTATGAATGATATAGTGTAAAATAAAGTGCTACCAAAGAAGTCGTTACACAGGAAAAGTAGCCTACTCAATAGGCAGTATATTACAAGAGAACACCACGGGGTAAAGCACCTTTGTCTGTGGATCAACGACATTCAATAAGACTAATAATTTGTTTAACTTGGCCTTTTATCCACACCCATTGACCTTTTTTTAATTTTGTGGTTCAAATTTTAACTCTACCTCAAGCTTGGAAATGCTTATTCCCCCCCTTAAGTTTCTCAGTTTTGTCTTGCACATGTTTGACGTTTTATATTTAAAATGTTAGCGTTTTAAACGTGCTGCTACACCTGCATGTTGCCTTTTCTTAACTTCGGATTTGTCTAAAGGACAGAGGGGAAAAAACTTGTGAATAAATCTTGTCAAATAACAGGTGTTTTCTGTTCAACTGTACGATCAAGGTTGTGTGGGGATTGTCGTTGAAAGCAAGATGTAATGCCAAAATGGGCCTCTAGAGAGCGACAAAGTCCAATTAAATATGAAATTTCACTGCAGTTAATTACAAAAGACGCGTCTGCAAAATCCATACTTACGTGGCATACTTGTCCTGGGCTGTTTTCTTTTGTATTCATCTGGCTCGTTGGTCTAGGGGTATAATTCTCGCTTAGGTCGAGAGGTCCCGGGTTCAAATCCCGGACGAGCCCGACTTTTTACTGAAATACGAAACTGAATGACTGACACAAGTTATTGTGATAACAGTGTAATAAAAACACTAACGTGTAAAACATTAAGGTTCTACAAGAAATCACTGAGTTCCAATATGCACAAGGCAGATTATTGAGAATTTGGTTGCAAGTCTATGGTTATAATATAGCTTTCATTCCAAAGAATAAGATTGGATGTGACATTCAATTGCTATATTATCCTCAAGTTTAAATGTCACATGCACAAGTACAGCGAAATTCCTTTCTTGTAAACTCAAAACCCAACAATGCAATAATGTAAAACTAGAAACAAAACACGAGAAATAAGAAATATGCATCAAACGTGTGTGTATATATATATATATATATATATATATAAGCAATTAACGGTCATTATAAAAAATGTTGAGTGACATTTTTAATGTGCAATCGCATGTGATTAGATTGAGATCATTTAACCTCCGTTTTTACCCTGAACGTCTGTAGTCTCGTGCACCAGACAAGAACGTCTGTGTAGAATAAAAACTCAGTTTCCCATAAATCTGTGAGTTTGTGCGTTTCTGATCATGCGCGCAAGTACTCGAGTCTATCGTTAGTGTCACTGCTATGACAACAGGGAGATGGCTTCAAGCAAGTTGATGAGGCACACGCAAAATGTGATTTTTATCTGAACTGCGAACCACAGACAGGCTCGTCTTGTTAGAGGTAAAAGAGGCACGTTTAGAATTTGCATATGTCGCTGGAATGTTGAAACTACACGCTTGTTAGCCTCCAAGCCAAGCACAGCCAGCGTTAATTAGTCAGCTAACGTTAACTAACTTAGCTCGAGGTGTTTCCTGGCTGGCTAGCTTGCTACCTCTTGCTTGTTACCTATAGAGAATCATGCACGTTGTCCAGTTTAGTTTGTTTTTGTTCTGTTTCTAACAATTGTTCAACACATGGACAATGCTTGCCCGCAACCCCTACTAACGTTAGCTAGCTAGTTTTATCAACAGATTATGCATGTTGATGTTGCTAGCTAGATACTAAGGTTAGATCTAGCTAGTTATGTGGAAATCATTCTATTCACCTCTAATGAAATGGAGTCGGAGCTCTGCTGATATGCATGGCACACCTGGATAATATTGAATTATGATGTGGTTGATTGCAGAATGTTGGCTGTGCTTTGCTGTCTGTCAAGTAGATGATAAGGGGCTGCTGGAAGGTCTTGGCCGTGATAGTCAAGTAGGCAGGTGGTATAAGGCTATAGGCATATATTCCACTTGTGTTATCTTTCAAAATCGAAATAATAGGGCTATCATTTTAATGGTTATATATGCTATTGGTGTGGGGGGAAGAGAGAAGTGATTATCTCTATGGATTAGCTGTCCATTCCACCTGCTCAGCAGTTGACGATGAGGAAATCTGCTTGGCCCATGCCCTGATACAATCCCTGATCATGTGACTCAGCTGTGTAGTGTAACAGGGTTACGGTCAGTGTCACACACAGACCACTGTCCAAACCTCCCTCTGGGTTCTGGAGTCAAAGAAACATCAGCATGTAGCCTAATATAGGTCTACTGTAAGGCGCTAATCCCCTGCAATAAAAGCAGATGATCAGTGAATTACCAGACACACACACGCTAGCTTGATAAAGCACTACAAATCTAAGGCTGGCACCCATTACACCTAGAGTGAGTTAAAGTAGGCTTAGAAAGATCATGCCATATAGGAGACTAGGTGGAATACATGAAAGCCAACTCTTCCAATCGTTTCATCCTTCCATTTGGTTCCAAGTGGGATAGACAAGCAGCAGGTATCAGCCATATTGCTTTCACCTGTCCATTATGTTGAGTGTCAGTCACATGTGGAAGACTGACAAGCAGTATTATGGTGTCCACTAGAGCGGCGATATGACCCTCAGTGTTTGTCTTTTTCTCTCTGTTTGTGTCTGTCTGTCTGTTTGTCTCCTCTGCAGTAGCATGTCTCTGTTCAAGGTGCGTGATTGGTGGGCCGCGGTGCTGGGCGAGGGGGAGGAGTTTGACCAGGGATGCCTGTGTGTCGGCGATGTGGACAACAGCGGCAGCGGACATGGTGAGAAGGTGTGGGGTCGTGGTGTGTCTGACTGCACTCTGCACTACAAAGACACTGTTCACTAATAGACCAAAAAATAAACAATGAGAGTGAAAGTGCCCCTGGTACCAAAGTCTTATTTACATGCACAAATCAGATTTGTTCATTGTCTGATTGACTTACTGATTGACCTGACTTCCTGGATCTTTATTACCATGTTTAAAACATACCATTTGCCCTCTCGATACAAAGCACATACACTGAGTGTACAAAACATTAAGAACACCTTCCTAATATTGAGTTGCACCCCCCTCTTTGCCCTCAGACCAGCCTCAATTCATCGGGCATGGACTCGACAAGGTGTCGAAAGCATTCCACTGGGATGCTGGCCCATGTTGAGTCCAATGCTTCCCAGAGTTGTCAAGATGACTGGTGGTCCTTTGGGTGGTGGACTATTCTTGATACACACAGGAAACTGTTGAGTGTGAAAAACCCAGCAGTGTTGCATTCTTGACACAAACCTGTGTGCCTGGCACCTACTACCATACCCTGTTCAAAGGCACTTAAATCTTTTGTCTTGCCCATTCACACATACACAATTCATGTCTCAATTGTGTCAAGGCTTAAAAATCCTTCTTTAAACTGTCTCCTCCCCTTCATCTACACTGATTTGAAGTGGATTTAACAAGTGACATCAAAAAGGGATCATAGCTTTCACCTGGATTCACCTGGTCAGTCTGTCATGGAAAGAACAGGTGTTCTTAATGTTTTGTACAACGAAGGGAGCAATATGAGACCATACCACAACGTCTAAGCTGAGGAAGTATACAGTGTGTATGTCCTCTCTCCTGTAGATAAGATAGTGGTGGGCAGCTACATGGGCATGCTGCGGGTCTTCTCCCCCCACCCTGCCAAGCCTGGAGAGCCCAGCCCGGCCCACAGCCAGCTACTGGTGGTGCAGCTCAGAGACCCCGTCATCCAGGTTGAAGTGGGCAAGTTTGTCTCGTAAGTACCAGGTCACACGCACCTTCTGCTCAAATAGTATGCTATACGCACCTGCTGCTCAAATAGTATGCTACACGCACCTGCTGCTCAAATAGTATGCTACACGCACCTGCTGCTCAGATAGTATGCTACACGCACCTGCTGCTCAAATAGTATGCTACACACACCTGCTGCTCAGATAGTATGCTACACGCACCTGCCGCTCAAATAGTATGCTACACGCACCTGCCGCTCAAATAGTATGCTACACGCACCTGCTGCTCAAATAGTATGCTACACGCACCTGCTGCTCAAATAGTATGCTACACGCACCTGCTGCTCAAATAGTATGCTACACGCACCTGCTGCTCAAATAGTATGCTTATGATGCTATCACTGACTAAGCAATCCAGGCTGTATCACAACCGGCCGTGATTGGGAGTCCCATAGGGCGGCGCACAATTGGCCCAACGTCGTCCGGGTTTGGCTGGTGTAGGCCGTCATTGTAAATAAGAATATGTTCTTAACTGACTTGACTAGTTAAATAAAGGTCACTCAGTCATTGTGTTAATAATGCCCTTTCTCCTCCCCCTCTCTGGTATTCTGGCACTCAGAAGTGTGACCTGGAATTGCAGATCAAATGGGCAAACATGGCGTTAACTCAACATAGCCCTACTTACAATCTTAAAGTACCACGTCACGGATGGAACTCTCTACTCTCATTGTCCTACATCACTGCACCGAAGGACTTGAGTTGCACAGGAATGATGATGTCATGTGTTGGGAGACAATGGCTTTTCCTGTTGCTTCCCACCCAGTCCTAAACACACATTAGCTTCAAGGGCCAAGGGTTTTTCCTGATCACATGACCTTGCTGACCCTGTCGTGAACTTCTGACCCTGTACCACAAAGTCAAGAGGTATTTGCTGTCATGCCGTTCGGTTATCCACTGAGTATACATCAATGGAGTTCATGAACCTTTGGCATTGACTGCAACTTTGTTCTTGACTTAATCTGCTTCCAGTAAATCCTGACCACCATGTCATGAGTTCGGCTCTCTCCATGTGATTTATCATACTATATCAACCACCTAGTCTCAAACTTGGCTGGCTCCACTACTTTAGGCTAACCACCAAGTTACCAGCACATAGCTGGAGACACCCCAGGGTCCCATTTCAAGATGTTGTTAAAGGACATTTGTTCTCAAGCACTTTAACTTGCCAAATACAGGTTGAGTAAATACTCGAATATTTTGAACCAAAAAATGTCATGTGCTAGACTGAAACCGCCATTGCCCCCTCTGCTCTCCCCATGGCCAAAACTATTCAAGTAAGAGGAGAAAGAGGGGGATAGGAGGAGAAAGATGGAGAGAAAGGGAGGAATGGAATGGTGAGGGAGGACTGAAATGTTGGGATATGTCATCACGGTGGTCCATTCCTGGGTGCACAGGGACCTCCTGGAGAGACAGGCTTCCTGGAAAAGCCGGGCATTTTCCAAAAGTTTCGCCCACAAAAGGGATGTATGAGTCAAAAGGATTCCTTCATCTGTTTGCTGACATTTTATGTTACTGTATGTTTTGGGGAAGCTGGTTTCGGTTAGAATTTTGAATGACCATTGAGTGTTCCCTAAACAGAGAAACACATTGTAAATTTTGTCTCTAGAGCAGTGGGGCGGGAGATGGTGAAATGTGTTCTCATCGACAGTGGGCGCTGTGGTTTTGAGTAAAGAAGAAATCACCCAGGCTTCATTTTTAGTTGTTTTTCCTCCGTAAACATTACAGCAGGGTTGACGACAGACGTGTTCCTCCGCAAAGCTGTAGAACACATGTTTAAACCATAGATTTACATCAAACAGATTTGTCACTTTTTCCTATGCATATTGTATTATATTTATCCGTTCACAACTTGTGCTTGAAGTAGCAGTTGCCCCCAGAATACAAATTTAGGGCCAGGTTTGACTACCCCCCCAATCCTAACCTTTACCATTAGGATATACTTCATATCTATACTCATATACTCTTATGTCAGTATTGTCCTGTATGTTTTCATTGGCGATTTTGGGCATCTGTTCTTCGCAGTAATTGAATGAACTTCTCTGCAGGTGTTCAGATCTGCTTCATCTGGCTGTGCTGCACCCCAGAAAACTGTATGTGTACTCCGTCTCAAGTAATACCACACATTTCAACATTGGCTGTAATATGCATGCCACACCACATTGATTTAGTGGACTACTACAGACTGAAATATGTTCCGGGATTCATCTGATACCATTGAGGAGTTTATCACATTTAGCACATCGTCCCCACAGTGACTGTATGTACTGTACATATCCCAACCAAAAGTCATGGATTACAAGCAACATCCGCACTGAGCTAAAGGCCAGGGCTGCCGCTTTCAAGGAGCGGGACACTAATCCGGACACGTATAAGAAATCACGTTACGACCTCTGACGATCAATCAAACAAGCAATGCGTCAATACAGGACTAAGATCGAATCCTACTACCCCGGCTGTGATGCTCGTCGGATGTGGCAGTGCTTGCAAACTATCACGGATTACAAAGGGAAAACCCAACTGCGAGCTGCCCAGTGGCACGAGCCTACCAGACAAGCTAAATGCCTTCTATGCTTGCTTCGAGGCAAACAACACTGAACCATGCATAAGATCAGCAGCAGTTCTGGACAACTGTGTGATCTGGCACTCCGTAGCCGATGTGAGTAGGACCTTTAAACAGGTTACCATTCATAAGGCCGCGGGGTCAGACAGATTACCAGGACGCGTACATAAAGCATGTGCTGACAAGCTGTCGGGTGTTTTCACTGACATTTTCAACCTTTCCCTGACCGAGTGTGTAATACCTACATGTTTCAAGCAGACCACCATAGTCCCTGTACCCAAGAATGCCAAGGTAACCTGTCTAAATGACTGTGTCCCCGTAGCAATCACATCTGTAGCCATGAAATGCTTGGAAAGGTCATGGCTCACATCAACACCATTATCCCAGAAACCCTAGACCCACTCCAATTTGCATACCACCCCAACAGATCCACAGATGACGCAATCTCTATTGCACTCCACACTGCCGTCTCCCACCTGGACAACAGGAACTCAGAGTTCAACACTATAGTGCCTTCCAAGCTCATCACTAAGCTCAGGACCCCGGGACTGAACATCTCCCTCTGCAACTGGATCCTGGACTTCCTAATTTGCCGTCCCCAACTGCTGAGTGTAGGCAACAACACATCCGCCACGCCTTCCCTCAACATGGGGCTCTTCAGATGTGCGTGCTTAGTCCCCTTCTGTACTCCCTGTTCACCCATGGCCACGCACAACTCCAACACCATTACGTTTGCTGACGACACGACGGTGGTAGGCCTGATAAACGACAGCGATGAAACCGCCTATAGAGAGGAGGTCAGTGACCTGGCAGTGTGGTGTCAGGACAACAACCTCTCCCTCAATGGCGGCAAGACAAAGGAGCTGATCTTGGACTATCGAACACAGTGGGCTGCGCACGTCCACTTCCACATCAATGGGACTGTAGTGGAGCGTGTCGAGAGCATTAAGTTACTCGGTGTCCACAGGAATTAACATGGTCCAGACTAGAGGTCGACCGATTATGATTTTTCAACGCTGATACCGATACTGATTATTGGAGGACAAAAAAAAGCCGATACCGATTAATCGGCCAATTTCTTTTATATTTTTTATATATATATTCTTAAATATGTAATAATGACAGTTACAACAATACTGAATGAACACTTTTATTTTAACTTAATATAATACATCAATCAAATCAATTTAGCCTCAAATAAATAATGAAACATGTTCAATTTGGTTTAAATAATACAAAAACAAAGTGTTGGAGAAGAAAGTAAAAGTGCAATATGTGCCATGTAAAAAAGCTAACGTTTAAGTTCCTTGCTCAGAACATGAGAACATATGAAAGCTCCTTTTAACATGAGTCTTCAATATTCCCAGGTAAGAAGTTTTAGGTTGAGGTTATTATAGGACTATTTCTCTCTATACCATTTGTATTTCATATACCTTTGACTATTGGATGTTCTTATAGGCACTTTAGTATTGCCAGTGTAATAAGTATAGCTTCCGTCCCTCGCCTCGCCTCTACCTGGGCTCGAACCAGGAACACATCGACAACAGCCACCCTCGAAGCATCGTTACCGATCGCTCCACAAAAGCCGTGGCCCTTGCAGAGCAAGGGGAACAACTACTCCAAGTCTCAGAGCGAGTGACGTTTGAAACGCTATTAGCGCGCACCCCGCTAACTAGCTAGCCATTTCACATCGGTTACACCAGCCTAATCTCGGGAGTTGATAGGCTTGAAGTCATAAACAGCGCAATGCTTAAAGCATTGCGAAGAGCTGCTGGAGAACGCAGGGAAGTGCTGTTTGAAGGAACGCTTACGAGCCTGCTGCTGCCTACCACCGCTCTGTCAGACTGCTCTATCAAATATCAAATCATAGAATTAATTATAACATAATAACACACAGAAATACGAGCCTTAAGTCATTAATATGGTCAAATCCGGAAACTATGATTTCGAAAATAAAACGTTTATTCTTTCAGTGAAATACGGTACCGTTCCGAATTTTATCTAACGGGTGGCATCCATAAGTCTAAATATTGCTGTTACATTGCACAACCTTCAATGTTATGTCATAATTACGTAAAATTCTGGCAAATTAGTTCGCAACAAGCCAGGCGGCCCAAACTGTAGCATATACCCTGACTCTGCGTGCAATGAACCCAAGAGAAGTGACACAATTTCCCTAGTTTAATATTGCCTTCTAACAGGAATTTATTTTAACTAAATATGCAGGTTTAAAAATATATACTTCTGTGTATTGATTTTAAGAAAGGCATTGTTGTTTATGGTTAGGTACTTTCGTGCAACGATTATGCTTTTTTCGCAAATGCGCTTTTGTTAAATCATCCCCCATTTGGCGAAGTTAGCTATCTTTTTTAGGAAGAAATAGTCTTCACAGTTCGCAACGAGCCAGGCGGCCAAAACTGCTGCCTATACCCTGACTCTGTTACACAGAACCTAAGAGAAGTGACACAATTTCCCTAGTTAAAAGAAATTCATGTTAGCAGGCAAATGAACTAAATATGCAGGTTTAAAAAATATATACTTGTGTATTGATTTTAAGAAAGGCGTTGATGTTTATGGTTAGGTACACATTGGTGCAACAACAGTGCTTATTTCGCGAATGCGCCTGTTAAATCACCCGTTTGGCGAAGTAGGCTGTGATTCAATGATAAATTAACAGGCACCGCATCGATTATATGCAACGCAGGACAAGCTAGATAAACTAGTAATATCATCAACCATGTGTAGTTAACTAGTGATTATGTTAAGATTGATTGTTTTTTAGAAGATACGTTTAATGCTAGCTAGCACCTTACCTTGGCTCCTTGCTGCACTCGCATAACAGGTAGTCAGCCTGCCACGCAGTCTCGTCGTGGAATGCAATGTAATCGGCCATGATCGGTGTCCAAAAATCCCGATTACCGATTTGTTATGAAAACTTGAAATCGGCCCTAATTAATCGGCCATTACGATTAATCGGTTGACCTCTAGTCCAGACACACCAGCACAGTCGTGAAGAAGGCATGACAACTCCTCTTCACATCAGGTGGCTGTGAAGATTTGGCATGGGCCCTCAGATCCTCCAAATGTTCTATTGCTACACCATTGAGAGCATCTTGACTGGCTGCATCACCGCCTGGTATAGCAACTGCTTGGCATCCGACCGTAAGACGCTACAGAGGTAGTGAGTACCAACCAGTACATCATTGGGGTCAAGCTCCTTGACATCCAAGACCTTCAGCCAACCAAGTCACAGACTGTTTGTTTTCTCTGCTACCTACTGCACTGCAAGCGGTACCGATGCACCAAGTCTGGAACCAACAGGACTCTGAACAGCTTCTAACCCCCCAAGCCATAACACTACTAAATAGTCCGTGTAGCTATTTGGTTAACTATCTGCATTACCCTCTTTGCACTAACTCTTTTGACTCATCACATATGCTGCTGCAACTTTTTACTATTTACCGTGTTGCCTACCCCCACCTATATGTACATATCTACCTCAAATAACTCGTACCCCTGCAAATTGTCTCGTTACTGGTACTCCGTGTACTGTATGTAGCCAAATTATCGTTACTCATTGTGTATTTATTCTTCGTGTTATTATTTTTTCTATATTTTTCTCTCTGCATTGTTGGGAAGGGCCCGTGAGTAAGCATTTCAATGTTAGTTTACACCTGTTGTTTATGAAGCATGTGACAAATTTGATTTGATTTTGATTTGATACTATGGCAGTTTGCTCCCATTCGTCTAGTTCTCTCTCTGCAGATTTAACCATAGGACATAGCAATGATATGTGACAATAAATATTAATATGGAGGGTCTCTCTCTCCCTCTATTTCTCTCTACCTCGCTTTACTGTCTCTCTCTCTTTCTCTACCGTAGGTACTGCTGGTAATGTGGAGCATGGGGTTCAGTACCAGCTCAAGCGGGTCTATGAGCACAACCTCCAGAGGACCGCCTGCAACATGACTTATGGAACCTTTGGAGGGGTCACGGATAACACATCACATGTAACAGATATGCATTGACAGTTTAGTCACAAACCACACACACTTTTTTCATTTTTGGGGGTTAATTCACTGCCCTTTCACTTCTAATGACCACAGAGCTATAAGTGTAGAATATGATTCATTCTGTGTGGAGGGGAACCCTTGGTGTTCTGGTGCAGGTGTATTTGGATGGCAGTGACTGGATCAGTGTGTGCATGGGTGTGTGGATGCATGTGCACACGTGTGGGTGTATTTGTATGTGTAGTAAGTTAGGTTCTGTGTGTCCTTCAAAGGTTGTGTCAGGTCAACCACAGAAGCTCTCTTTTAGCCTGCCAGGAACACACTGCTGAAATCTGGACCAAGCCCCAGACAAGAGACAACAGGCAATTCATTAATGGGAGAGCACACTTATCCAAACACGTGCTCCCTGGAACACACACACACACACCTCAACAATATATCCCTTGTTCTATTATTGGCCTTCTCATGTCTAAAAGGACTTCAGTTTAACACTGGTTTGTGTGTGCACGTGTGTGTGAGGAGACTTGGAGCTGTGTTGGTTACTGTTATAGAGGACATGTTTAGGATGGGAGTCGTTGCTTTTCTTGGATGCTGCAGAGTTGAGGGCTTTCCCCTCCTTTTTTCCAAATACATATATTTCTCTTGAGGGATGATTTCTTCCCCCCATCCTCTCTCCCTCTCTCCCCTGGCATTCTAACATTCCTCATTAACCCCTGAACTCTTCTTCACCTTCCTTTGTTTCATAGACTTCCAGCGCTTTATGGACTCCTTCATTCATGCCAGTTTCCATTTGCGCAAACACACACAAACACACACTCCCATTCACTTCTCTCTCTCTCTCACATCCTTTCTCTATTAGATCAAATTTGATTTGTCACATGTGCCGAATACAGTGCTTACTCACAAGCCCTTAACCAACAATGCAGTTGTAAGAAAATCCCTAAAAAAGTAAGAATAACAAATAATTAAAGAGCAGCAGTAAATAACAATAGTAATTATGTACATGTCGGTAGAGTTATTAAAGTGGCTATGCATAGATAATAACAGAGAGTAGCAGCAGCATGGGGGGGCAATGTAAATAATCTGGGTAGCCATTTGAATAGCTATTCAGGAGTCTTATGCCTTGTGGGTAGAAGCTGTTTAGAAGCCTCTTGGACCTAGACTTGGCTCTCCGGTACCGCTTGCCGTGCGGTAGCAGAGGAGAACAGTCTATGACTAGGGTGGCTGGAGTCTTTGACAATTTTTAGGGCCTTCCTCTGACACCGCCTGGTATAGATGTCCTGGATGGCAGGATGCTCGGCCCCAGTGATGTACTGGGCCGTACGCACTACCCTCTGTAGTGCCTTGCGGTCGGAAGCCGAGCAGTTGCCATACCAGGCTGTGATGCAATCTATCAGGATGCTCTCGATGGTGCAGCTGTAAAACCCATGCCAAATCTTTTCAGTCTCCTGAGGGGGAATAGGTTTTGTCTTCACGACTGTCTGGTGTGCTTGGACCATGTAGTTTGTTGGCGATGTGGATGCCAAGGAACTTGAAGCTCCACTACAGCCCTGTCAATGAGAAGGGGGGCGTGCTCAGTCCTCCTTTTCCTTTAGTCTACAATCATCTCCTTTGTCTTGATCACGTTGAGGGAGAGTTTGTTGTCTTTGCACCACACGGTCAGGTCTCTGACCTCCTCCCTATAGGCTCTCATTGTTGTCGGTGATCACTCTTTTGTGTCATCAACAAACTTAATAATGGTGTTGGAGTCATGCCTGGCCGTGCAGTCATGAGTGAACAGGGAGTACAGGAGGGGACTGAGCATGCACCCCTGAGGGGCCCCTGTGTTGAGGATCAGCGTGGCGGATGTGTTGTTACCTACCCTTACCACCTGGGGGTGGCCAGACAGGATGTCAAGGATCCAGTTGCAGAGGGAGTAGTGTTTAGTCCCAGGATCCTTAGCTTAGTGATGAGCTTTGAGGGCACTGAAAGTATTTCTCACATACAGTGGGGAGAACATTTGATTATTTGATACACTGCCGATTTTGCACGTTTTCCTACTTACAAAGCATGTACTTAAAAATCATACAATGTGATTTTCTGGATTTTTGTTTTAGATTCCGTCTCTCACAGTTGAAGTGTACCTATGATAAAAATTGCAGACCTCTACATGCTTTGTAAGTAGGAAAACCTGCAAAATCGGCAGTGTATCAAATACTTGTTCTCCCCACTGTAGGTGTTCCTTTTGTCCAGGTGAGAGAGCGCAGTGTGGAGTGCAATAGAGATTGCATCATCTGTGGATCTGTTTGTGCGGTATGCAAATTGGAGCGGGTCTAGGGTTTCTGGGATAATGGTGTTGATGTGAGCCATGACCAGCCTTTCAAAGCATTTCATGGCTACAGACGTGAGTGCTACGGGTCGGTAGTCATTATGCAGGTTACCTTAGTGTTTTTGGGCACAGGGACTATGGTGGTCTGCTTGAAACATGTTGGTATTACACACTCAGACAGGGAGAGGTTGAAAATGTCAGTGAAGACACTTGCCAGTTGGTCAGCGCATGCTCGGAGTACACGTCCCGGTAATCCGCCTGGCCCAGCGGCCGTGTGAATGTTGACCTGTTTAAAGGTCTTACTCACATCAGCTGCGGAGAGGATGATCACACAGTCGTCTGGAACAGCTGATGATGCATGTTTCAGTGTCACTTGCCTCGAAGCGAGTATAGAAGTTATTTAGCTCGTGTCACTGGGCAGCTCTCGGCTGTGCTTCCCTTTGTAGTCTGTAATAGTTTGCAAGCCCTGCCACATCCGATGAGCGTCGTAGCCGGTGTAGTACAATTCAATCTTAGTCCTGTATTGACGCTTTGCCTGTTTGATGGTTCATCGGAGGGCATAGCAGGATTTCTTATAAGCTTCCGGGTTAGATTCCCTCTCCTTGAAAGCGGCAGCTCTACCCTTTAGCTCAGTGCGGATGTTGCCTGTAATCCATGGCTTCTGGTTGGGGTATGTACGTACAGTCACTGTGGAGACGACGTCCTCGATGCACTTATTGATAAAGCCAGTGACTGATGTGGTGTACTCCTCAATGCCATCGGAAGAATCCCGGAACATTTTCTGTTCTGTGCTAGCAAAACAGTCCTGTAGTTTAGCATCTGCTTCATCTGACCACTTTCATATAGTGGTCACTGGTGCTTCCTGCTTTAATTTTTTGCTTGTAAGCAGGAATCAGGAGGATAGAGTTATGGTAAGATTTGCCAAATGGAGGCCGAGGGAGAGCTTTGTACGCGTCTCTGTGTGTTGAGTGAAGGTGGTCTAGATTTTTTCCACCTCAGGTTGCGCATTTAACATGCTGATAGAAATGAGGTAAAACTAATTTAAGTTTCCCTGCATTAAAGTCCCCGGCCACTAGGAGCGCTGCCTCTGGATGAGCGTTTTCCTGTTTGTTTATGGCGGAATACAGCTCATTGAGTGCGGTTTTAGTGCCAGCCTTGGTCTGTGGCGGTATGAAGAAAAATACAGATAGCTTATCATGAGATACTCTACCTCAGGCGAGCAAAACCCTGAGACTTCTTTAGATATCGTGCACCAGCTATCGTTTACAAATATGCATAGGCCCTCGCCCCGTGTCTTACCAGAGGCTGCTGTTCTGTCCTGCTGATGGAGTGTATAACCCGCCAGCTGTATGATCTTAATGTCGTCGTTCAGCCACGACTCGGTAAAACATAAGATATTACAGGTTTTAATGTCCCGTTGGTAGGATATACGTGCTTTCAGTTCGTCCCATTTATTTTCCAGCGATTGAACGTTAGCTAGCAGAACGGAAGGCAAGGGCAGATTAGCCACTCGTCACCTGATCCTCACAAGGCACCCTGATCTCTTTCCGCGAAACCTACGTTTCCTTTTCCAGCAAATCACGGGGATCTAGGCCTGGTCGGTTGTCCGTAGTATTTCCCTCACGTCCGACTCATTGAAGAAAAACTCCTAGTCCAATTTGAGGTGAGTAATCCCAGTTCTGATGTCCAGAAGCTCTTTTCGGTCATAAGAGACGGTAGCAGCAGCTTTATGTACAAAACATTTATGTACGAACAATGCGAAAAAACTAACAAAATAGCACGGTTGGTGAAGAGCCAATAAGACGTTAGCCCTACCCTCCGGCGCCATCTTTTTTCTCTCTGTCCCTCCTCCCTTTCCATTTCTCTCCTTCTCTTTCTTACTCTCTGAGTCTCTCTCTCTCTCTCACACACACACACACTCTCAGTATAGTCGTGTCCCTCTCCTGTCATTGTAGGGAGAGAGAGAGAGAGAGTGGATTACAATGAGGTTCCTATAAATAAGAGGACAAGAGGATCCTGCTCCAGGGTTACACTACCACACACCACCACCAGGGAGCAGCACAGCCTGTGGAATCAGCTCCTACACACCACGGTACACACTTGTCATCTGAGTGAGTGTATTCATCTGAAATGAGTGTGTGTAGGACCTTGCTCTAAATGTGAGCACCCATAATAGTTCCTGACCATGGAATGACTGTAGGCGCTGTAATAGCGGTGTTGTAGTAATACCGCCCTAATGGCTAGGCTGGGTTTGGGTCAGAATCGGGCCACACACACTCACAAACAGCGTAGGCCATTCTAAGCAGCATCTGGCCCACACTCCACCCAGAACCCAGGCCCAAAGAACCACTGCACTGCTCTGCTCTGTCCTGCCAGCCTCTGTGCTTTGTCCTTGGGCTCAACCTGTGTAACAGCATGTTCTATTAATGCTATTAGTATGGGCTGGTTTCCTCTGTATGTCTCTGCTAAGGGTAGACGTGCTGGAATAATGTTTTATAGAGCTAGAAGAGCGGTTTTTGATATATTTAGTATGGGCGTAGACCCACTCACAAGCGTGAGAGAAGACACACACATACATGCACACGCACCATATGTGTGCATACACTCACACACACAGGGCGAGGTAATTGTGTGAGTGGCCTTGTCCTTCAGTGTTTTACTGACCTCCCTCCCTGAGCCCAGTTCACCAAAGGGGGATGACCAGAATAGCTGGTGAAGCACACACACACATACACAATAATAAACACGTGTGGATCTGCTCTGCAGGTGGTACTCCCTGACCCCTCGTTGATGTGTGTGATTTTTAATAGCGTGTAGAGGCCTAATTATAGTTCTCTGCTCTCACAGCCACTCTGTTATGGCTCTTTGTGTGTGTGTGTGTGTGTGTACTCAGCCATCTCAGATTTTCTCTGCCATAAAACTCAGTGGGCCATTACAAGCACTCCACACACAAACGCAGACCTAAAGCTGTGTAAGGCTGCTGTGAACAGGCCTGCTCAGGTCGAGAGGTGTTAATGGACATATCAGATTCAGCAGGAGACAAATGAGCAGAGCAGCTAACCCACCACTACAACACAACATAGCAGAGCAGCTAACCCACTACTACAACACAACATCTCCCGTCTGGATTACTGCAACTCGCTGTTGGCTGGGCTCCCTGCCTGTGCCATTAAACCCCTACAACTCATCCAGAACGCCGCAGCCCGTCTGGTGTTCAACCTTCCCAAGTTCTCTCACGTCACCCCGCTCCTCCGCTCTCTCCACTGGCTTCCAGTTGAAGCTCGCATCCGCTACAAGACCATGGTGCTTGCCTACGGAGCTGTGAGGGGAACGGCACCTACGTACCTTCAGGCTCTGATCTGTTCGCTGCTCTGGCACCCCAATGGTGGAACAAACTCCCCCACGACGCCAGGTCAGCGGAGTCAATCACCACCTTCCGGAAACACCTGAAACCCCACCTCTTTAAGGAATACCTAGGATAGGATGAAGTAATCCTTCTAACCCCCCCCCCCCTTAAAAGAGTTAGATGCACTATTGTAAAGTGGTTGTTCCACTGGATATCATAAGGTGAATGCACCAACCTGTAAGTCGCTCTGGATAAGAGTGTCTGCTAAATGACTTAAATGTAATGTAATGTAAATGTAACATAGCAGAGCAGCTAACCCACTACTACAACATAGCAGAGCAGCTAACCCACTACTACAATACAACATAGCAGAGCAGCTAACCCACCACTACAACACAACATAGCAGAGCAGCTAACCCACTACTACAACACAACATAGCAGAGCAGCTAACCCACTACTACAACACAACATAGCAGAGCAGCTAACCCACCACTACAACACAACATAGCAGAGCAGCTAACCCACTACTACAACACAACATAGCAGAGCAGCTAACCCACCACTACAACACAACATAGCAGAGCAGCTAACCCACCACTACAACACAACATAGCAGAGCAGCTAACCCACTACTACAACACAACATAGCAGAGCAGCTAACCCACTACTACAACACAACATAGCAGAGCAGCTAACCCACTACTACAACACAACATAGCAGAGCAGCTAACCCACCACTACAACACAACATAGCAGAGCAGCTAACCCACTACTACAACACAACATAGCAGAGCAGCTAACCCACCACTACAACACAACATAGCAGAGCAGCTAACCCACCACTACAACACAACATAGCAGAGCAGCTAACCCACCACTACAACACAACATAGCAGAACAGCTAACCCACCACTACAACACAACATAGCAGAGCAGCTAACTCACCACTACAACACAACATAGCAGAGCAGCTAACCCACCACTACAACACAACATAGCAGAGCAGCTAACCCACCACTACAACACAACATAGCAGAGCAGCTAACCCACCACTACAACACAACATAGCAGAGCAGCTAACCCACCACTACAACACAACATAGCAGAGCAGCTAACCCACCACTACAACATAGCAGAGCAGCTAACCCACTACTACAACACAACATGGCAGAGCAACTAACCCACCACTACAACACAACATGGCAGAGCAGCTAACCCACCACTACAACACAACATAGCAGAGCAGCTAACACACAACTACAACACAACACAGCAGAGCAGCTAACCCACCACTACAACATAGCAGAGCAGCTAACCCACTACTACAACATAGCAGAGCAGCTAACCCACTACTACAACACAACATAGCAGAGCAGCTAACCCACTACTACAACACAACATAGCAGAGCAGCTAACCCACCACTACAACACAACATAGCAGAGCAGCTAACCCACCACTACAACACAACATAGCAGAGCAGCTAACCCACCACTACAACACAACATAGCAGAGCAGCTAACCCACTACTACAACATAGCAGAGCAGCTAACACACAACTACAACATAGCAGAGCAGCTAACCCACCACTACAACATAGCAGAGCAGCTAACCCACTACAACAACATAGCAGAGCAGCTAACCCACCACTACAACATAGCAGAGCAGCTAACCCACTACGACAACATAGCAGAGCAGCTAACCCACTACTACAACACAACATAGCAGAACAGCTAACCCACTACTACAACACAACATAGCAGAGCAGCTAACCCACTACTACAACATAGTAGAGCAGCTAACCCACTACTACAACATAGCAGAGCAGCTAACCCACCACTACAACACAACATAGCAGAGCAGCTAACCCACCACTACAACATAGCAGAGCAGCTAACCCACTACTACAACATAGCAGAGCAGCTAACCCACTACTACAACACAACATAGCAGAACAGCTAACCCACTACTACAACATAGCAGAGCAGCTAACCCACTACTACAACATAGCAGAGCAGCTAACCCACTACTACAACATAGCAGAGCAGCTAACCCACCACTACAACACAACATAGCAGAGCAGCTAACCCACTACTACAACATAGCAGAGCAGCTAACCCACTACTACAACACAACATGGCAGAGCAGCTAACCCACCACTACAACACAACATGGCAGAGCAGCTAACCCACCACTACAACACAACATAGCAGAGCAGCTAACCCACTACTACAACATAGCAGAGCAGCTAACCCACTACTACAACACAACATAGCAGAACAGCTAACCCACTACTACAACATAGCAGAGCAGCTAACCCACTACTACAACATAGCAGAGCAGCTAACCCACTACTACAACATAGCAGAGCAGCTAACCCACCACTACAACACAACATAGCAGAACAGCTAACCCACCACTACAACATAGCAGAGCAGCTAACCCACTACTACAACATAGTAGAGCGGCTAACCCACCACTACAACATAGTAGAGCGGCTAACCCACCACTACAACATAGCAGAGCAGCTAACCCACCACTACAATACAACATAGCAGAGCAGCTAACCCACTACTACAATACAACATAGCAGAGCAGCTAACCCACCACTACAACACAACATAGCAGAACAGCTAACCCACCACTACAACATAGCAGAGCAGCTAACCCACCACTACAACATAGCAGAGCAGCTAACCCACTACTACAACATAGCAGAGCAGCTAACCCACTACTACAACATAGCAGAGCAGCTAACCCACTACTACAATACAACATAGCAGAGCAGCTAACCCACTACTACAATACAACATAGCAGAGCAGCTAACCCACTACTACAATACAACATAGCAGAGCAGCTAACCCACCACTACAACACAACATAGCAGAGCAGCTAACCCACTACTACAACACAACATAGCAGAGCAGCTAACCCACCACCACAACATAGCAGAGCAGCTAACCCACCACCACAACATAGCAGAGCCGCCCCAACAAGTCAAGCAGAACTGTAGGCAGCATAAATTTCTCCACAGAACGTATACCATTCTACAAGTAATTTAGTCCGGCAGTAATCATGTCTATGTTCTGTCATTGTGTGTACTCTCCTGTGATGCCAGTATGATTCCACCAGGTTGTCATGTGTTAATGTCCTAAGCATATGTGTTGAATTAACCTTTATTCAATGCTCATGTAACGTTTGTCTTTTATTCTCTAGCCTCAGACCACCACTCTCTGTGTATCCAGTCCATGGACGGCATGCTGATGTTCTTTGAGCAGGAGAGTTTCGCATTTGGCCGTTTCCCTCCTGCCTGGTCATCTTGTGTTACTCCTCCCGCACTGACACCTTCCTCACTGTGTCCTCAGCACGACAGGTGGAGAGCTACAGGTACACACTCTGCAAAAAACACACGCACACGCACACACACACACACACACACACACACACCCTGCAAAACATACACATACGTGTAAAACACACGCATGTTCTGCAATGCACGCACACATGTACACACCCTCCTCAGGGGAAAGTAAGTGAATGAAAAAGTGAGTGAGTGAAGAAGTGTACTCTTTGCCTCTGAAGGCTGTCTGCCTGCCTGCTACTCCGCACTAGATCTTTAAATACATCTGTGGTGCAGCAGACGGGAGGCCATTTTCTAGTCCTCCTAACGCCACAAACCACTGCACCATCTTGAAATAATAGGGGAGAGTGTTCTGTGTGTGTGTGTGCTTGTCTCTGCATGTGTGTGCCACCATCTGTGTGTCTCCATCTGTGTGTCCATGCAAGTGTGTGTGTGTGTGTGTGTGTGTGTGTGTGTGGTGTGTGTGTAAATAGAGGATACTGCAGATGGCAGATTGGGTGTATCGGGCCCTATTGCCACAGCTGATTCTGGTTATTCCCGGTGCTAAGTTAACATTTTCACATCCTAATGAAATTTCCACTCATTGATCGCCACAGCTCCCCATGTAAGCCCTGTCTTTATTTTCCTCTACTTTGGCCGATCATCGCTCCTCCACAATAATCACAGTTACCTTCCTCTACAAATACACGCTGGGATTTTCCTTTTTAACGCTCCTGCTAAAACCGGACATAAATTGGGGAAAGGCCGAAGAGTGTGTGTGTGTGTGTGTGTGTGTGTTTCGGTGTGTGAAACCCGGCCTTCCAGCTGTTTGTTATCCCAGATTTCTCCGATATCAAGAGCTTCCCCAGACGAGATATCACTGCGGAAACGCTGACCCCCCCCGTTTCCCACCTTCCCCTCCTCCCTCTCTTCAATTCTCAGACTGTATATATGAATTCTAATAAAAATAATTCTGCCCAGGATGAAGCGCTCTGTCCCCAGTTAACACTTGGCTGTGTCTAGACTTGGTCTCTGTGGCTAGAATCCCACTTTCTGATCAAATCTAGAATCAAAGGTCATAAACTGTAGATACGAAGAGAGCTACATTTTGGTAATGAAAATCCTGCATGTTAGTTGGAAATAGCCTTGCTCTGAGTGTCATGTACTGCATAATATCAGTCAGCTAGAGAACTGTTCCGCTCCCTCGGTTTGTTTAGCCAGTAATGTTGATTTTCTCTCCGCTTGAGGGTTAATGAATGTGATTTTGTGTTTGTGTATCAGGGCAGTATTGGATAGATATCCTCTTTCATATAAATGACTAGGCTGTTTCCTCTGGCTGTAGACGTCCCACGCTGGCTGCTGTGACACACACACACACACACACACACACACACACACACACACACACACACACACACACACACACACACACACACACACACATCCCCGCACTTCATCTATCGTCCATATACTAGCTTCACACACTCAACTCTGTGTCTCTCTGGGCTGTCTGAGACACGGAGAGACTCTATCCAACCTGAAGAGGTTGACTGGGTTTGTGTGGGGTGAACTGGTTAAAGGTGAGGCTCGTGGGATGTGTGTTGGCCGTATGTTCATGTGCACACATGATCATACATTTCATACACACAACCGTGCATGCATATTATGCACATATTTATACTCATGTAAACACACACACACACACACACACACACACACCCTCCCTGCTCCGCTGGGCTGGCCTGAGCTGTGGAACTCTGAATGTGTGTGTGCTCACCATTTATAACCGGTGTGCATGCTGGTGAATAATTTCTTCAAGCTTTGCACTCTACCATCGCTCACGCACACGCCACACACACACTCTTTGTGTTTCTATGTGTTAGGTCTCATTCACACTAGCTCATTCACCAACATACCTGATCATAGTACTCTGCCCTTAAAAGGCCTTGTCTAGATGGTGCCAAACTCTCCCATCCATTTAGGATTGAGGCCTTCAGATTTCTTATAGCTGATCAAAAGTATTGTATGAATGCAAACCAAAGTGCACTTATTCGATGTGCATTTGTCAGGAGTGTACTCTATTTGAATCCCTCTGCAACTAGTAACGGCAAAATAGGTCCCGGTTCCTCTTCCTCCACCTTCCCATTGGCACTGCTTGCTGTTGTCTTTGGACATGTTCATCCCTTCATTCTTTTCTCAGAGAGTGAGAGAGAAAAATACTTTCTCCCTGACAGAGCAAATAGTCTCCTGTCGTTTCCAGCTCCATAAACATCAAGGCTTAGCAGGTTCTGATTTCTCTTCATATAATTATCTGATTCTTAGCAGCTTTTCCTGCTCCCTCCCGAGGGGCCAGGTGACTGAGTGTGTGTGAGATGTCTGTAGCTACTATAGCCAGTTCCAGCTTTTTACTGGAAATCAGATTGTTTTAATGCCATACTGCTAGACTACTGTAGACAGACTCCAGATCAGTGTCATGATACTGCTATTAATAAAGCCATTGTTTGAGAACGTAAAAGCATGATGCTAGCTAACTAGCGTACCTGAATAATGGTTTGTGGCACAAACTTTAGTTGTCATAACACAGTTGGGTGTCTGTTATGACAGTGGGGCTTCTGACAGAGGGTCCAGCTGAAGTGTTTCTGAAGTGTTACCACTGAGAACATTGTGTATCTAAACTGAAGTGTTACCACTTTAAAAAAATATATATTTATATATTTTTTATTTCACCTTTATTTAACCAGGTAGGCTAGTTGAGAACAAGTTGTCATTTACAACTGCAACCTGGCCAAGATAAAGCAAAGCAGTGTGACACAAACAACAACACAGTTACACATGGAATAAACAAGCATACAGTCAAAAACACAATAGAAAAAAGAAAGTCAGATAGCTGATGTTTAAAGTTAGTGAGGGAAATATAAGTCTCCAGCTTCAGCGATTTTTAATTTAAATATATATATATATATATATATATATTTTTTTTTTTTGCAATTCGTTCCAGTCATTGGCAGCAGAGAACTGGAAGGAAAGACGGCCAAAGGAGGTGTTGGCTTTGGGGATGACCAGTGAGATATACCTGCTGGAGCGTGTGCTACGGGTGGGTGTTGTTATGGTGACCAGTGAGCTGAGATAAGGTGGCGCTTTACCTAGCAAAGAGTGAGAACATTGTGTATCTAAACTGAAGTGTTACCACTGAGAACGTTGTGTATCTAAACTGAAGTGTTACCACTGAGAACGTTGTGTATCTAAACTGAAGTGTTACCACTGAGAATGTTGTGTGTCTAAACTGAAGTGTTCCTAACCCAGGTATGAGACGCTGGCGGTGGCCACGGACGCAGAGACCAGACAGGATGCTGAGCAGCATAGCAAAACTGCAGGGAAGAGACTGACGGTGAGAAGAGAAGAGTGTGTGTGTGTGTGTAACCCTGTGTGTGTTTCCCCCTCAGGTTGACTGGACCCTGGTCCTGGGGGAGCAGGCCTTGGACCTCAGTGTCCCCTCCTTCTCTCCGTTCTCCATCTTTGTTTGCGGCGAGAGGGATGTATACTGTCTCAAAGACAACGGACATATCCGCTTCATGAAGAAACTGGAGTACAACCCCAGCTGATTCCTCCCCTACTCCTCAGGTAATGGTAGAGCCCTAGTGCTTCCTCCCGTACTCCTCAGGTAATGGTAGAGCCCTAGTGCTTCCTCCCCTACTCCTCAGGTAATGGTACAGCCCTAGCTGCTTCCTCACATAACATACTGCTTTACTGCTTGATATCATTAGCTTATTTACTGCTTGATATCAGACACATTATTTGTAGGACATATTGTTGGGCATATTGTAGGACATAGCAGATATCCATCCTCCATATAATTGATGAATATTATTGCTGACTCTTCTATCCAGTCTTTGTTTTAGGTCTGCCATGTGGATACTGGTCTAACAAATATTTCTAGTGGTGATAAGACATTCCCCATGCCTGTCCAGTGTGCGTGTCGGTAGCAGAATGAGTGTCTGTGAGCTCAGGTTCATCTGATAGGAAGTCTCTCGGCTCCTGGGTTGGGTTTAATGAGGGACCGGAGTACAGCTCTACACAGTGCATCTGTCTGTCCTGACTGACTCCCAACATACCACTCCAACCAGAGGAAGTAGGACATGTCACAGAGCAAGGCACGCTCTAATCGGATCCATATTTAGCATATGTAGCACCTCGAACATGCAACACACAGCACCGTCACCTGCATAAGCACACGCACATGCACACACACAGCATGTTCTACTGGCGGAATGCCCTGTGGATCAGGGGTCTGCGTGTTCCATGTTAATCCCACTATCGCAGGGCCCACTAATGGGTTCCAGCCAACACACCTCTCTCCCGCTGAGTTTAATTACGGGTAACTGCCAAAATAAAGGAAACACTAACATAAGTGTATTAATAGGGCGTTGGGGCCACCATGAGCCGAACAGAACCGCTTGAATGCACCTTGGTATAGATTCTACAAGTGTCTGGAACTCTGTTGGAGGGATGCGACACCATTCTTCCACAAGAAATTCCATCATTTGGTGTTTTGTGGATGGTGGTGGAAAACGCAGTCTCAAGTGGCGCTCCAGAATCTCCCATAAGTGTTCAGTTGGGTTGAGATCTGGTGACTGAGAGATATACACACCCTTTAAAATCCCTATGCTCCTTTAAGACCCCTCTTTCAAAGTCACTGAGATCTCTTCTAGCCATGGTAGCCAAAATAATGGGCAACTGGAATTTTTTTATACATGGCCCTAAGCATGATGGGATGTTCATCTCTTAATTAACTCAGGAACCACACCTGTGTTGAAGCGCCTGCTTTCAATATACTTTGTATCCCTCCTTTACTCAAGTGTTTCCTTTATTTTGGCAGTTACCTGTATATACATGGAGAGAGGGATGGCAAGGGAAGGATAGCAGGAGAGAAAGGGGGAGGGAGAGAGAGGGGAGGGAAATAAGTGAGAGAAAGGAGGGAGGAAAGCAATGAGAGAGGGATGGAGGAGGAAGAGAAGGAGCAGAGTGTTTGAGAGAGATTGAATTTTTTTATTTTTTATTACCAGAGGCACCTGCTATTCCTCATAGAGGTGTGTTTGACCTGTGAGCACCGTTCCCTCTGGTATACACACAGACACATAGTCTTACACCACACTATTCCCATTCCATTTGCATTGTTCCTCTGTAAAGGCCAAGATCCCAGGTGACATCGATCACAGTCCTCGATAGTTTTCTCTGGTTGTGTTTTCACCAGCCACCCGGATAGTATGGCAAATTGCTTCCCGCTATTGTAATCTGCTGCGGTTTGGTTTTCAATACAGAGAGAGGAACTTTCCGGGCTGCTGACTTTCACATTGTTTTGGCTGGAACTTTAGCGGTTTACCGGCCCGCTCTCAATATTTCACAGGTTTCCCCCTCTGGCCCTCCGCTATGCAGCTGCCTTTTTTGGCTCGCATTCTCCTTTTCTCTCTCTCCCTCGTTTTTTTGCCCCCTCTCTCTCTCATCCTCTGTTTTTCCCTCTAGTGATAATACAGCCACTTAACACCAGCATTGATAATAATCACTTATAATTAGTGTACACACACACACACACACACACATAAACACACACACACACATACACCTCAGGGTAAGGTGTGTTCAGGGAAACCATTGCCACATGTCTGTCTGATACACTGCTATTAATAAAGTGCCTGGCCACAGTGGCAGAAGAGAACGAACCAGGGGGAGCAAAAGAGGAGAAAAAACTAATGTGCTATATGTACTGGATGGAGGGAGTCATATATAAACTGTGTCTGTCATTTTGGCCTTACCCGCCCCTGCCCTCTATCCCAATGAGGTTGGCTAGGCGTGTGTTGCGTGTGCCTCTCAGATCTCCCGCGGTGGCAGTCACGCTAAATGCTTGTGTGTGTGTGTGGCCAAACCAAAAGGCGTTTTCATGCTAGACCATTTCAGGTCAACCCGGGGTTTAACCATGTGTGTTCTCACAAATTAATCTTCTACCTCAAAGACACATCCTCACCCCAGAACTAGGCCTTGTTTAATTCATTTGTAATGACTTTTGAGATCTTTTTTGCTTTCTAAATGGTTAAATATTCATTTAAGGTTTGTCGTCATTTATGGACTGGCTTCTTGCCTGCCAAAGCAACTCAGAGTAAATCGACATCCCATTGATGACTGATGGATGAAAGGACTGTATTTATAAAGCACTTTTCATTAGGTTTCATGCGTCTCCTGTGACTGTATCTAACCTCTGACCCCTCCATCTCTTCCCAGTGTCTGAAGGCACCACCAACACCCTGGTCGGTAACCATAACAACATGCTGCTGGTGTACCAGGATGTGACGTTGAAGTGGGCCGCCCAGCTCTCCTGTTCCCCCGTGGCTGTCAGGCTCGCTAACTTCCCGTGAGTACGCCCCCCCCGTTACCATGGTACCCGCTGCTGCTGTGTTTGGTGTGTTGGTGTTGCCATGAATTAGGTGGTTGTGTACGGTTACCAGGATTGGAACATTTCCATTCTGTCAATTTAGGAAATAAAATTCAAATGCCAAACCCCACATTTAACAAAAGAAGAAGTTAGTCGTTTTTCCATTCATGAATTCCCACTCATCTCTTCAATTGACTTATCTGAAATGGACCCCAAAGTTGATGGTAATTTTACGCCGATACACTTAAACACACAGTGTGTGCTCAGATTCCACTGATCTGATAAGGTAACAGATACCCCTGTAGGCCTTTACCTGGGGATGGAAGGAGGAGAGTGGGACTCTAAATGGAAAGGGAGGGGTGGAAGCACTCAGATGGAGCTCCATTCCTGTGCTCCATGGATGAGTGTCCCTGTGTGTCTCTCTGTAGCTCTGCTCTGTTGGCTCCATTCTAAAGAGCCCTTCTTTCAGCACCAACTAGATGAGCCTCTCTCTGGGTCCTCCCAGGACAAACACACACATTTGCATAGCACACACAGTTACACACTCATCCTCCACGCAACCTTGCAGAACACATTCTACATAGGACATACGTGTAGCCTTCATTCTCTCTCTCACTCCGCTGAGTGCTACCCTGTCTCACCCACAGGCATACTCGCGTACACACACTCTATGAAGCCCATATGCCAGGTTTGTTGTTATTAGTGTGTTATTATTAATGATCACCAGTTGTCATGGTTATCACCATGAGAAATCCACCCAAATCCCTGAGAGGAAATTATTTCACAATGTCTTACAGCTGGCCAATCAAAACAGATAAGGGAGTGGTGGACTGTAGTACTAAATGTCATCGCAGCGTAATGGCCATAATCACACCGCAATTTACAACAATTATTTACAACACAAACAGTGATGAAAAATGATGCTGTGTGTGTGTGTGTGTTTTTAATAATTCATACAGCCATGTAGTACATGACGAGTCCACTGCTGATGCCACGGGGAGGACTAACAGGCTGTCACCGGACCACAGACACCGGTCCTCTCCTTAACCCCTGGTTTCAGTAACGATAACGATAGTTTTGCCTATTTTCTCTCTCCTCTCACCCTCTGATAGAGTGTAGGGTTAGGTGAGTTCAGGGGGTAGTGGTGGGGTGGGGGTCAGATGGAATCAACTGTGGGGGTCTGAGAATTCGGAGGGCCTCCGACTGCTGTAGAATCTTTCAGCTTTTTCCTCTTCAGCCCCCCGACTATAATGTTCCTGTTTCATACCATACCTCTCCTCTGGGTGGATCTACTCTGACCTGACGAGAGGAACAGCTGAGCAGAGAAGATAGAAACGTATGGGTCATAGCCCAGTAAATCCAAAGTTAGAAACTTTAACATACATGTATTTGGTCCCATATTCCTAGTACGCAATCAAGCTTGTGATTCTACAAATGGATTTGCAGTTAGTTTTGGTTTTGTTTTATATTGTTTTATACTCAATAGAAATTCATGGTAAATAATGTATTGTATCATTTTGGTAGAGCTGATCCTATTTAGTTGATTGTTTGGTCGATAGGCTGTTGGTCAACCGAGATTTCTTTAGTCGAGCAGTCGCAATTATATATTTTTTCATGGTGCACAAGACACCTTTATTTAACTAGGGAAGCCAGTTAAGAACAAATTCTTATTTACAATAACGGCCTAACCCGGACGACGCTGGGCCAATTGTGCGCCGCCCTATGGGACTCCCAATCACTGCCGGGTGTGATACAGCCTGGAATCAAACCAGGGTCTGTAGTGACGCCTCTAGCACTGAGATGCAGTGCCTTAGACCGCTGTGACACAAATAACACATATCCTGCTTCTTTTACCTGTTTGAGTGTTTGTTTAATAGCCTACCGATTCCGTCAGCACCAAGCCTCATGCAACAGCAAAATGTCGGATAAAGCAATTTCACAGATTTGGCTGTTTTTAATCTTTGTTATGCTGTAATAAAGGCTTTACAAGTTTTTTTTCTTCATTAGAACAGACTGGTATTACTTCTAATTTATTTAGTGTTGTTTACACTCTTCCAAACAGGCAGAAAAATAATATTGTTCTCTCTCCTATACCCTCCTTTTCCTTGATCTCCTTCTGATTGTTAATTTTACAATTATTATGATGATCATTCTAATAATAAGTAATGTCGTTATCATTAGTAGGCTTGGTATAGTATCCTTGTGTAACCATCATTGAGTGCGTCCTGTTTAGTCTTAATACCATAACTTACTTAGGCCTTTATTTCAATATACAGCGCATTCAGAATGTATTCATACCCCTTGACTTTTTCCACATTTTCTTACGTTACAGCATTATTCTAAAATGGATTAAAATGTTTTCCTCATCAATCTACACACAATACCCCATAATGACAAAGCAAAACTGTTGTTTTGTTTTATTATAGCAAATGTACAAAAAAAAAGTCTGGAAATATCACATTTACATAAGTATTCAGACCTTTTACTCAGTACTTTTTTTAAGCACCTTTGGCAGCGATTACAGCCTCGAGTCTTCTTGGGTATGACGCTACAAGCTTGGCACACCTGTATGTAGGGAGTTTCTCCTATTCTTCTCTGCAGATCCTCTCAAGCTCTGTCAGGTTGGATGGGGAGCGTCACTGCACAGCTATTTTCAGGTCTCTCCAGAGATGTTCAAGTCCGGGCTCGAGCTGGGCCAGTCAAGGACATTCAGAGACTTGTCCCAAAGCCACTCCTGCGTTGTCTTGGCTGTGTGCTTAGGGTTGTTGTGCTGTTGGACGGTGAACCTTCGCCCCAGTCTGAGGTCCTGAGCACTATGGAGCAGGTTTTCATCAACGGTCTCACTGTACTTTGCTCCATTCATCTTTCCCTCAATCATTACTAGTTTCCCTGTCCCTGCCGCTGAAAAACATCCCCAAAGCATGATGCTGCCACCACCATGCTTCACCGTAAGGATGGTGCCAGGTTTCCTCCAGATGTGACGCTTGGCATTCAGGCCAAAGAGTTACATCTTGGTTTCATCAGACCAGAGAATCTTGTTTCTCATGGTCTGAGAGTCCTTTAGGTGCCTTTTGGCAAACTCCAAGTGGGCTGTCATGTGCCTTTTACTGAGGAGTGGCTTCCATCTGGCCACTCTACCATAAATGCCTGATTGGTGGAGTGCTGTTGAGATGGTTGTCCTTCTGGAAGGTTCTCCCATCTCCACAGATGAACTCTGGAAGAGTGACCATCGGGTTCTTGGTCACCTCCCTGACCAAGGCCCTTCTCCCCCGATTGCTCAGTTTGGCCGGGCGGCCAGCTCAAGGAAGAGTCTTGGTGGTTCCAAACTTCTTCCATTTTATTATGATGTTCTTGGGGACCTTCAATGCTGCAGAAATGTTTTGGTACCCTTCCCCAGATCTGTGCCTCGACACAATCCTGTGTCGGAGCTGTACGGACAATTCCTTCGACTGCATGGCTTGGTTTTTGTTCTGACATGCACTATCAACTGTGGGACCTTATTTTTTTTTATTTAACCTTTATTTAACTAGGCAAGTCAGTTAAGGACAAATTCTTATTTACAGTGACGGCCTACCGGGGAACAGTGGTTTAACTGCCTTGTTCAGGTGCAGAACAACAGACAGATCTTTTACCTTGTCAGCTTGGGGATTCGATCCAGCAACCTTTCGGTTACTTGCCCAAAGCTCTTGCAACACCTGGGGCGGCTACCTGCCGCCCCAGGTGTGTGCTTTTCCAAGTTATGTCCAATCAATTGAATTTACCACAGGTGGTATCCAATCAAGTTGTAGAAACATCTCAAGGATGATCAATGGAAACTTACTCTACGTAATAAGGTATTTCTGTTTTTTTTATAAATTTGTGAACATTTCTATAAACCTGTTTTCGCTTTGTCATTATGGGGTATTGTGTGTAGGTTGATGAGAAATGATCATTGAATCCATTTTAGAATAAGGCTGTAACGTAACAACATGTGGAAAAAGGGAAGGGGTCTGAATACTTCCCTAATGCACTGAATCAATCAATCAATCAGTCATTCATTCGTTCATGTCATCACACAGCATACAAGACTTTCATGCTTCCAAATGCAATCAAGCATTTTAGTTTTAAAATTAAATAACAAAGGGGAGCTTTGAATAATTAGTCTAATCAATAGATAAACTGCATTTCACAAATGCATGTAATTGTTTTTAGTCTGCTGTAATAAAAGCTTAGTTTTTTTTCTCATTAGATCAGACTCTGGTACACCAATTTTATTTAGTGTTGTTTACATTGTTTCAAATGGTCAGAAAAAAATTATATTGTAATGTAACAGCAACTGTTTGGCACACACAATACTCACGCAATGCTTGCTCCTATACTCTCCTTTTTTTATCTCCAATAGTTTCCACAACTAAGTCAAATGTCTTCCACAGCTCTGACTGCCTCTTTTCCTCCTGAGCTAGCATTAAACATTTGCCCGTTATTTTTCATGTCCTCCGCATCCATTTTTCTGTCGACATTACTGTGTTGAGTTTTTTTATAAACAATTTATTGGTCGCATGCGATGCTGACATGTTTCACGTAAAGAAAGCAAGGGTTGAGTGAATCGGGAATGTTCTTTTGTAAACAAATGAGGGATTTCGGTAACAGAACTTTTCAGTCAAACAAGTCTAAAACTAAATGGCTGAAAAGATGTTGCAGCTTCAGCACGGACAGCGCAATAAACACTTGCTGTGGTGCCTTTTCGCTGCAGTAGGGAGGAGAGCGAGACAACGTGCGCCAGTCACACAGGCACTCGCTGTCTTTTTCTTTTTTTTAACACTCACCATCAGGCTCTTGAGTCATTTGTTTGTCTTCATTATTTAATCAAACAGTGTGCTTAAAGCATCAGACAAGCTTAGTGCATATGTAGGCGATTTTATTCAAACACATATGAAAAAATAAGTTTAAACATTTCGACCAATCGATTACTCTCGGTCAACAAAGTATTTTTTTTGTTTTTTGTCGGGGACAGCCTTACATTTTGTAGTCAGTTAATATAAATATGAATATAATATGTTTCTAATCACTTTTTAAATTAATTTGGATATGTTACCATGATTACAGATAATCCTGACTGAATCATGACTAATGATAAGTGAGAAAGTTACAGAAGGTCAAAAATCACACCCCCTAAACATGCTAACGTCCCCTGTTGGTAATGGTGAGAGATTAGCATGTTTTGGGGTTATGATCTTTGACCATCTAACTTTCTCACTCATCATTATACCCAATTCATTCAGGATAATGCTTAATCATGGTAGCATCCAAATTAATGTGGAACTGTTTAGAAGCATATTCTAGTCCTATTTGTACTGAACAAAAATATAAACGCAACATGCATCAATTTCAAAGATTTTATTGAGTTCATATGAGGAAATCAGTCAATTGAAATTAATTCATTAGGCCCTAATCTATGGATTTTCCATGACTTGTAATACAGATACCTTTT
Source organism: Salvelinus alpinus (assembly GCF_045679555.1). Taxonomy (NCBI): domain Eukaryota; kingdom Metazoa; phylum Chordata; class Actinopteri; order Salmoniformes; family Salmonidae; genus Salvelinus; species Salvelinus alpinus. The sequence goes on along the minus strand of NC_092089.1, from coordinate 44,633,465 downwards.
TAAAAAATGCTCCTCACAATGGACCTCAGGATCTCGTCAAGGTATTTCTGTCCATTCAAATTGCCATCAATAAAATTCAATTGTATTTGTTGTCCGTAGCTTATGCCTGCCCATAACATAACCCCACCGCCACCATGGGGCATTCTGTTCACAACATTGCCGTCAGCAATCCACTCGCCCACACGACGCCATACATGTGTTCTGGGGTTGTGAGGCCGGTTTGACGTACTGCCAAATTCTCCAAAAACAACGTTGGAGGCGGCTTATGGTTGAGAAATGAACATTACATGATCTGGCAAAAGCTCTGGTGGACATTCCTGCAGTCAGCATGCCAATTGCACGCTCCCTCAAAAATTGAGACATCTGTGGCATTGTGTTGTGTGAATAAACTGCACATTTTAGAGTTGCCTTTTATTGTCCCCAGCACAAGGTGCACCTGTGTAATGAACATGCTGTTTAATCAGCTTCTTGATATGCCACACCTGTTAGGTGGATGGATTATCTTGACAAAGGAGAAATGCTCACTAACAGGGATGTAAACAAATTTGTGCACACAATTTGAGAGAAATAAGCTCTTTGGCTTGCAAGCCTCCCCCTTTTTCCTCCAAACATAACGATGGTCATTATGGCCAAACAGTTCTATTTTTTTTCCATCAGACCAGAGGACATTTCTCCAAAAAGTACGATCTTTGTCCCCATGTGCAGTTGCAAACCGTAGTCTGTCTTTTTTATGGCGGTTTTGGAGCAGTGGCTTCGTCCTTGCTGAGCGGCCTTTCAGGTTATGTCGATATAGAACTCGTTTTACTGTGGATATAGATACTTTGTACCTGTTTCTTCCAGCATCTTCACAAGGTCCTTTGCTGCTGTTCTGGGATTGATTTGCACTTTTCGCACCAAAGTACGTTCATCTCTAGGAGACAGAACGCGTCTCCTTCCTGAGCGGTATGATGGCTGCGTGGTCCCATGGTGTTTATACTTGCGTACTATTGTTTGTACAGATAAACATGGTACCTTCAGGCGTTTGGAAATTGCTCCCAGGGATGAACCAGACTTGTGGAGGTCTACAATTTTTTTTTCTGAGGTCTTGGCTGATTTCTTTTGATTTTCCCATGATGTCAAGCAAAGAGGCACTGAGTTTGAAATTGTAGGAGTGTTAATCATTTTGACCTCTACCTTTTTTGAGGAAAAAAAATATTACTTGTTCAACAAAATCTCTCTTCCGGGGCACTTGTATGACTATAAAATAGAATTTCCCAAATTGGTTTTTGCATACAATATAGCTCAGTATTTGAATCATCTTTTTAATCCAGTCATTATATCTCATCTTTAACAAGGGACCCACTGTAGGTCTCCCTGGGGTGGGGGGACAGATAACTTATCTAATTGAGACTTTCTGGTTTGAATAATGATTGAATAACAATGAGAAATACCTCGCATGTGGACAAAAGGGAAATGGAAGGCTTGAACTGAAACACAAGCACAAGCACTTTGATAGAATAGTGATAACATTTTATTTGGATGGCTGAGTGGGTAGGTTGGGAAGGTCAATCCCTCCCCTGTGGCGGCAGGGCTGCTGCTACATATGGGGGGCTTTAGAAATGGGGGAGGGCTGGTTGTTTTGGAGGGGAGAGGGAGTAGTTGTGAATGTGCCCCTGCAGCAGTAAAAGGGGGGTTTATGCCCCCCCCCCCCAGTCACCCTCTCCTGCAGGTGTGGGACTTACTACTCCTCTGGGCTGGAAACCCCCTGTGTGTTACTGCCTCACTGGCCTGGCACCACAACACATCTGCAACCAGTTACACACACACACACACACACACACACACACACACACACACACACACAATGCATCACCTAACTCGTTTTTTTTCTGTCCATTTCATTCTTGTTCTATCTCTGAATGATGGGTGCTGAAAAGCTGCTATAAAACTGTTTCTTTCCTCACACAAATCATATACTGTAGCAGTGTTTCTGTTTCTGACTGAGGCAGATGTTTCAACCCCTCCATAGAGACCTGAAGGGTGTGGTGGTGACCCTGAGCAATGAGGGCCACCTCCAGTGTTCCTACATGGGCACAGACCCCTCCTTCTTCTCCACGCCCAAGGTGGACGCCCGCGAACGGGACTACTCCCAGACCGACACTGAGATGACGATTCTGCAGAGCGTCATCAGACAGGCCACCAGGACCCAGGCTGGTAGGACACGCGTACACACACACACACACACACACACACACACACACACACCATGAACAGTCTTTGTGTGTATTTGTGTATTGTAGGTTATTTCCTGACTCTTTCTTCTTCTCTGTCGTAGATATTCTTCCTGTAGCAGAGACGGATGAGGATCTGACTGTTACAGCCACAGTCTCCACTAACATGGACAGCACATCGGTGAACACACACACACACACACACACACACACACACACACACACACACACACACACACACACACACACACACACACACACACACACACACACAGCAGAAACCCATCTTAAAACCCCAAGCAGCAAGCAACACAGATGTAGAAGCACAACCGAGCTCTAACTTTAACCCCTAATCCTAATTATAACCCTAAACCTAATCCTAACCCCTAACCCTAATTATAACCCTAAACCTAATCCTAACCCCTAACCCTAATTATAACCCTAAACCTAATCCTAACCCCTAACCCTAATTATAACCCTAAACCTAATCCTAACCCCTAACCCTAATTATAACCCTAAACCTAATTATAACCCCTAACCCTAATTATAACCCTAAACCTAATCCTAATTATAACCCTAAACCTAATCCTAACCCCTAACCCTAATTATAACCCTAAACCTAATCCTAACCCCTAACCCTAATTATAACCCCTAACCCTAATTATAACCCTAAACCTAATCCTAATTATAACCCTAAACCTAATCCTAACCCCTAACCCTAATTATAACCCTAAACCTAATCCTAACCCCTAACCCTAATTATAACCCCTAACCCTAATTATAACCCTAAACCTAATCCTAATTATAACCCTAAACCTAATCCCTAAGCCTAAAATAGCCCTTTTCTTTGTGGCAACTGGCGAAATGTCCCCACTTGTCCTAACTTTCTTTGTTTTTACAATTCTTGTGAGTACTTCTGGTCCCCACAAGGATAGTTAAACCAAACACACACACACACACACAATATGAAGGCTACACATACAGACTGGTATATCCTGACGTTCTCTATCTCTGTAGCAAGCGCTCATCCCGGACATTGATGGTCTACCCGTCCCATCAGTCACAGTGAAGGTATCAGTGAAGGTGTCGCACACTTGATGACTTCGTCAAGACCCAGATATCAAGGCAAATCTTATTTGACTCACTCAGTCTAACTATTTTAGCTGCAACTTGAGTAATGAAATCTGAAATGTCTAAATGTCTTCCTCCTCTTTTGTTTCTCTTTTTCTCCTCCCTCTCCATCCATCTCTCTTTCTCAGATCAAGGTGACGAGTCGCTGTGCGTTGCAGGGTCCTAAACTGACTGTGTGTGTTCAGCCTCCACTGGCTGTCACCCAGGATCAGCTTGTGTTGGAACCTCTGGGTAAGTCTGAAAGCCAGCCACCTCTTCTCTCTCTCTCTCTCTCACCTTATCTTTATAGAGAGCAAGAGTGAGTGAATGAATGAATGAATGAATGAATGAAAGAACGTGTGCTTTCCTCTGTGGGCTCAGACATTATCAGTATGGGACAGCAGACATGAAAGGTTCTATAATCTAAATGAATGAAACGGAGGTACATGGTCACCTTGACACGGTCAAGCAAACGCTGTAAACTCTCACCCAAAGCAAACAGAACAGTCTGCTACCACAACCTTCCCAATTCCTAGAAACCGGTTTCATATCAGTTTTAGCACAGTGTCTGAGAGCAGTGCAAAGAGACTGATGTACTTGGAGCCTTTGTGATGAAAAGCTGTAACATGTTGATGTAGGAACATTTGAAGAAAAGTCTGGTCGCCCTAAGAGTGTTTAGTCCTGTGTGTCTGCCTAGCTGGGATCCATTTTTTCACCAGCCTACTGTAGGTTAGTAGAGGTGTTGGAGATTATAGAACCACATTTTGAAGCAAATGTTGCCCTCACCATTAAGATGGCTGTAAGTCATGACAGCTAAAAGATGAGTTGGGTGATGCGTACGTAACCATGGCAGTCATCACAACGCAGCAGATTAAACACACACACCGTGAACCAGCGATGACTCGTGTGTTTATGCCACACTTTTTGTCTCCCACACATAGAAACCTGGCGCTGCTCTCCACCAGTCTATCAGCAGCCTTCTGCTGTGAAACCCAGGCCTCTAACCACGCTCACACACCCCTCTACCCCACCCTACCCCTACCTGACCCCACCATGGTCGTGTTTGGCTAAGGATAGATACGTTTGGCGTTGGATATCCAGGACCACCTAGATGTACAGCCAGTCAAACCTTTTTAACGGGACTTTTGACTCATTGAATGATTTTGTCCAGAATGACCGGATTTGGCCCATACTGTGTCTTGTTGAAGTGCGTAGTGTATGAACTCCATCTTCATCTGTCTCTTTGAGTCCCACTCTCTCTTTCTCCTCCTCTGTCTCTCTCTTGTCACCTTTATCTCTCCATCTCCCACACGTTCTGCCTTTTAGCTTTCTCTCTACAGATCTCTCTCTCACACTCACTCCCTTCCTCTGACGTCTTGTCCGTGTGTTTTATCCTGGGTAATGGGGAGCTGGAGCTGCCCAGTTAGCCTCTGTGTTTTGGAGTGTGTGAGTTTGGCACAGACCAACAGACCAATGCCCATGTGTCTTTGATTCTTTGACTGTGTGTGTGTGCCACCGCAGGATGCTCTGTTTAGACACTCCACCCCTCCGCTCAGCTTGGTCTGTCCTGGGTTCGTGGAGGAGGCAGCGCCTTCTGATTTTTATTGTTATTTCACTCTTTATTCGTCTCAGATGGCAACCCATTCCCCCTGTCCACCACCACACTACCTTCTTTGTTCTCGCTGTCTCTGTCTCTCTCTCTTCTTTCCCTTGTTACAGGTTTGGTAGTCTGATTTAAATCACTAAATAGTGAATTTCTAGATAAGAGCCAAGTATTCCATTAATACACGAGTACACACTGACAGTAACAGCCCCCCCCCCCCCCACACACGCATGCAAACACCTCAAAGAGATGGCATGCACATAGCTTTGATCCTGGAGAGCTGCGGTGTCTGCTAGTTTTCATCCTTACCTCATAATCATCATACGATATAGACCTGGGAAACCTGGTGGATTGTTAAGCCTGTCAGTATGCCAGGTAGAAATCATCTAAACCAGTCAACTGGGCAGCTCTCTAGGACTCACCCCCACACTGATATGATAGTAGTTGCAACCAAAAAACTGTTAAACAAATCAAAATATGTTTTATATTTGAGATTCTTCAAATAGCCACCCTTTGCCTTGACAGCTTTGCACACTCTTGGCATTCTCTCAACCAGCTTCACCTGGAATACTTTTCCAACAGTCTTGAAGGAGTTCCCACATATGCTGAGCACTTGTTGGCTGCTTTTCCTTCACTCTGCAGTCCGACTCATCCCAAACCATCTCAATTTGGTTGAGGTCGGGGGATTGTGGAGACCAGGTCATCTGATGCAGCACTCCATCACTCGCCTTCTTGGTAAAATAGCCCTTACACAGCCTGGAGGTGTGGGTCATTGTCCTGTTGAAATCAAATGATAGTCCCACTAAGCGCAAACCAGATGGGATGGCGTATCGCTGCAGAGTGCTGTGCTAGCCATGCTGGTTAAGTGTGCCTTGAATTCTAAATATATCACAGACAGTGTCACCAGCAAAGCATCCCCACACCATAACACCACCTCCTCCATGCTTTACGGTGGGAAATACACATGTGGACATCATCCGTTCACCCACACCGCGCATCACAAAGACACAGCGGTTGAAACCAAAAATCTCCAATTTGGACTCCAGACCAAAGGACAAATTTCCACCGGTCTAATGTCCATTGCTCGTGTTTCTTGGCCCAAGCAAATCTCTTCTTCTTATTGGTGTCCTTTAGCAGTGGTGTCTTTGTAGAAACTGTTGTTTATATTTGCTTATTTGAGCTGTTCTTGCCATAATATGGACTTGGTAAAATACCATCTTCTGTATACCACCCCTACCTTGTCACAACACAACTGATTGGCTCAAACGCATTAAGGCATTAACAGGCACACCTGTTAATTGAAATGCATTTCAGGTGACTATCTGATGAAGCTGGTTGAGAGAATGCCAAGAGTGTGCAAAGCTGTCATCGAAGCAAAGGGTGGCTACTTTGAAGAATCTCTCAAATATATTTTGATTTGTTTAACACTTTTTTTGGTTACTGCATGATTCCATATGTGTTAATTTATAGTTTTGATGTCTTCTACTCATACATTGTAGAATAATAGTGGTGTTCTAAAACGTTTGACCGGTAGTGTATGTAAAGTGAGTCTTATCTGATGGTCCTGCATCGTGGAGAGAACTTTAACGTACAACAGAGAGGCTTTGAATGGATTGCTCTAACAGAACCTACACGGGGATGTGACCTAAGTCTTGACCCCAAAAGGTCAAAGGTGGCCATTTAGCGCCCTGCTGATCTTCACCCGAGATCCCTAATGGGTCTCTGCAAGTGTCAGTATGTGCCCCCACACACACATCCTAACACTAAAACACTACACCGTTTAATACTCTTGCAGACACTCTCTCACACACATGCACAAACATTCTCTCTTTTACAGTCTCTTTCACAGTCTCACACATGCTCACACACACACAATGATTCTCTCAGTGGAGCGCGCACACACTGTTTGCACACCAAACACTTTCCCTCTCTGCTCTCAGTGTGTGATGTGCATTACCCTGCCGACCCTTCTTGACCCGTCTTCTCCCAGGGGTGGGTGGCCGAGGTCACCTAAGGTCAAAGCGAAATGTCTTCCGCTTAACGCAGGCCCTGAGGGAAGGAGTGAGTGGGAGAACGAAGGAGAGGGGGGAAGGAGATACGAGGGGGATTTGTGTCCTCCTCCTTTGTTGTTATTGTTGTTCTACGCTGGGCGCTAATGGTGTGGTAACACTTAGACTGTCTGGTCACTATTTGCTCGCGGGGTCGAGGGGTTAAAAGCAAGCCTGCCCCCGTTTTTGAAAAGTAGAGTGATGGAGGGAGAGGGCTCGTCACGCTGTCAGAGCGTCTGACGGAGCGCAGAGAAAGTGCTGGCCCTTTTGGCTTCTCTGCCTCTTCTCCCACTCCTTTCTTTTTCTTCCTTTTGATGCTCTCTCCCCTCGTAATCTGTTTCTTCCTTTTTTTCTCCACTCAGCCACCGTCTCTCCTCTCTGGCACTGTGTGTGTCATGTTAAGGATTCTTGTCTGACGTTTTGACTGCCTCCATGTATAGTTGAACGGTGTTGGAGTTGGTGCTACAGAACACACTACCCTCCTGGGCCCCGTGTCAGCAGGAAGAGCCAGGGACAGAGAAGAATACAAAGAGAGAGATGGAGAAGAGGGAAACAAACGACCCGCCAACCTGCACGCATTTTGCGTACCATGCACACAATTTGAGGTCAAAGTACGCTGGTACGAAAAACACTCCTAAAATACCAATATGGTGTAATTGCAGAATGCAATTTGGGGTGTTTCTTGATGTGGGTGCTCCTGAATATCAGGAAACGCTCATTGGTGCCTGTGATTGGTCAGTCAATTGATACCTGCCATTGGTCAGTTCCGGTTTTATGAGACTGATGGTTTTTCGACACAGATGATTTGTTTCATAACAGGTTAGCATAACTAGCTTGGCAGGTTAGCTAAATTAGCATGGCCTGTTAGGAGAATGAGGTTCAGGTTAGGAAAAGGGTTAGAGTTCGCTACAATACTACAGTTGTCAACAACTGTCGTCCCCGATGCGAAACATTAACGGCCACGGACCAACGGCGAGCATCAACTTGACATCAAGAAACAGCGATGTAAATTATTATTTTTTTTTAAACGCCCCTAATTGCGCTAAAACTTTCCTTCACGGGAAGTTATGTTAGACTGTTAAAGATTAGTAGGTCTATGTTAATGAATCAATTCTTCATCTGTCTTCTTGATATCGCTGTATGTCAACAGTGATTATAGTCACTTCACCAACGGCAACAAGGCATGTTGAATGAATGATAGTCTAGTAGTCAGACCAAACTTGATGGATGAGGTCAGGGATGGAGATCTGGAACTAGCTCGTATATACCTAATTCAGTTGTTTCATATTCCAAATAGCCTACAGTCAGCTAGACTACTACAGTCAGCTAGACTACTACAGTCAGCTAGACTACTACAGTCAGCTAGACTACTACAGTCAGCTAGACTACTAGAGTCAGCTAGACTGCTAGAGTCAGCTAGAGTCAGCTAGACTGCTAGAGTCAGCTAGAGTACTCCAGTCAGCTAGAGTACTCCAGTCAGCTAGACTACTCCAGTCAGCTAGACTACTACACTACAGTCAGCTAGACTACTACACTACAGTCAGCTAGACTACTACACTACAGTCAGCTAGACTACTACACTACAGTCAGCTAGACTACTACAGTCAGCTAGACTACTACAGTCAGCTAGACTGCTAGACTACTACACTACAGTCAGCTAGACTGCTACAGGCAGCTAGACTGCTACAGGCAGCTAGACTGCTACAGGCAGCTAGACTGCTACAGTCAGCTAGACTACTACAGTCAGCTAGACTGCTAGACTACTACACTACAGTCAGTTAGACTACTCCAGTCAGCTAGACTGCTACAGGCAGCTAGACTGCTACAGTCTGCTAGACTACTCCAGTCAGCTAGACTGCTACAGGCAGCTAGACTGCTAGAGTCAGCTAGACTACTAGAGTCAGCTAGACTACTAGAGTCAGCTAGACTACTAGAGTCAGCTAGTCAGCTAGACTACCACAGTTAGCTAGACTACCACAGTCAGCTAGACTACTACAGTCAGCTAGACTACCACAGTCAGCTAGACTACCACAGTCAGCTAGACTACCACAGTCAGCTAGACTACTACAGTCAGCTAGACTACTACAGTCAGCTAGACTACTACAGTCAGCTAGACTACTCCAGTCAGCTAGACTGCTACAGTCAGCTAGACTGCTACAGTCAGCTAGACTGCTACAGGCAGCTAGACTGCTAGAGTCAGCTAGAGTACTCCAGTCAGCTAGAGTACTCCAGTCAGCTAGAGTACTCCAGTCAGCTAGAGTACTCCAGTCAGCTAGAGTACTCCAGTAGACTACTACACTACAGTTAGCTAGACTACTACACTACAGTTAGCTAGACTACTACACTACAGTTAGCTAGACTACTACACTACAGTCAGCTAGACTACTACAGTCAGCTAGACTACTACAGTCAGCTAGACTGCTAGACTACTACACTACAGTCAGCTAGACTACTCCAGTCAGCTAGACTGCTACAGGCAGCTAGACTGCTACAGTCAGCTAGACTGCTACAGTCAGCTAGACTGCTACAGTCAGCTAGACTACTACAGTCAGCTAGACTACTCCAGTCAGCTAGACTACTCCAGTCAGCTAGACTGCTACAGGCAGCTAGACTGCTACAGGCAGCTAGACTGCTACAGGCAGCTAGACTACTAGAGTCAGCTAGACTACTAGAGTCAGCTAGACTACTAGAGTCAGCTAGACTACTAGAGTCAGCTAGTCAGCTAGACTACTACAGTTAGCTAGACTACCACAGTTAGCTAGACTACCACAGTCAGCTAGACTACTACAGTACGCTAGACTACTACAGTACGCTAGAATACTACATTGCATCCAGTAATTGAATTATTCAGATGTTTTATTTTCTCCCCAAACAAAATGAAGAAGCCAGTTTACATTTTCACTGGACTGTCTAAATAAAGACACCAATTAATTAGAATAGTAATAAATGTAACCTAGAAAAATGCGAAAGTGTCAATGAGACCACCTCATTTTAATTTAGTAGGGTGTCCAATCAATAACGCATCTTTTGACCAATGGGTAAAATAACAGAATTGTGTAAATAATAAGAAAAGCGATGGTCCAAACCTCACCTCCCTATCACAATCCATTCAAAAGTTATTGTAGTTTTTACCCTTGTAGGATGGACAGAATTAGGGTGATTAAATCAATGGAAAGAAAGTGGTGAAATTCAGGAAAATGTTATTGCATTATCTAGTCTGTATTCTGTGCAAGAATTAAGGCTACTGGCTACCTGACAGGCTCACTTTTCCCCGTTCACCGTCTTTCTTCTCGAATCCGCAGGACATAAAAATATAGAGATAAGATGGATATGGATTTTGAGACATGACATGAGGTTACAAAATCCGAGGTTACCCCCCTGAACATTTCAGAACATGACTAATCATATTTGTCTTGGTAAAATGTATTCGACACAAGACTTCTGTGTTGGCTACATTGTTTGATATCATTTAAAACTCTAGGTTTCAGGAAATGGCAGTTGCAGGTTTTTCAAAAATGCAAAATGCTCCAACTTTTGGGTGTCAGGTGTCAGGGAAACTTTTGGGTGTCAGGGAAAATGTATGGAGTAGAAAGTACATTATTTTATTTTGGAATGTACATTGTATTTTTTACTTAAGTATTTTACACCACTGAAAATTCTTCATGGTTGGCAGGTTTGAGACAAGGAAAGACAGACAGATTGACAATGAAAATGAAAAGATGGCTAGATGGTCTGTGAAATCCCTTCACTACAGACAGAGAGAGAGAGAGCAGGACACAGACATACAGAGTAGAGTGCTTTATATGTGTGTAATGGGGAATCCTGGCACATACCCCTGGCTCAGTCACCTGTGCCGGGCCCTACTCTGCTCTGGGCTCCATACGTCACGCCCCATTACCACACCACCTGACGCATGGTCGGTGTGCCCATTCAAACAGGGCTGTGTGTCACTTGTGTGTGTAACTTGGCTCGACCTCTCTCCAAAGCCATTAGCTGAAATCTAGCCTTTCCTCCCAGGCTGTTTTTGATCCCCATCTACCTTCTCTCTCTGACTCTGTTAGGGTATTAGAACTGGACTCAAATCAGCACCCTCCGCTTTGTGCCACAGGCACCCTTTCTCTGTGTGTATGTTAGAGTTGTCTGGTTAACGTTGTTAACCCTGCTGTCTTCACCTCTGGTTGAGATGTTTGAGCATGTAACCATGTGTGAGACTGAGAGTATGTGACTGTGTGTGTGCTTTTAGGCCTGGGTAGTCTGAGTGTTGAGGATACTGTTTCCTGTCCTTTCCACACTTGTTAAAGTGCTGAGTCGTCATGTGTCTGTGTTTTGACTTTGTCTAAAACGGTGTTATTCTTTTTTATATATATTTTTTTTACAGGTGTTGGGTCTACCTCTGTGGTGGCGTTCTCTGCCTTCCTGAATGGGCAGTATCCACCAGCAGACCTGACTGGAGACGTGGCCGTATCTTACAGCTCTCCTACAGGTACACACA